>NW_027195039.1:262500-372500 GCF_038502225.1 Cherax quadricarinatus
ATGTGTGTGTGTGTGTGTGTGTGTGTGTGTGTGTGTGTGTGTGTGTGTGTGTGTGTGTGTGTGTGTGTGTGTGTATGTGTGTGTGTGTGTGTGTGTGTGTGTGTGTGTGTGTGTGTGTGTGTGTGTGTGTGTGTGAGTGTGTGTGTGTGTGTGTGTGTGTGTGTGTGTGTGTGTGTGTGTGTGCTCACCTATTTGTGCGGTTGCAGGGATCGAGTCATAGCTCCTGTGATGGTGTGTATGTGTGTGTATGTTGAAATACAGAGAATTACGTGTATACACGAGATGTATTTCTGTGGCTGAGTGATTCGAGGAAGGTGTCCCTGTATTCCATAACCCCAGCCCCCTGTACATCAATGCATGCGACTGGAATAGTGCAGAGTGCGGCATAAGTTGTTAATGCAGGTAAATATTACCCCTGAAGACTCGAAGCAGATCATGACTGACGTTCACAAGTCATCACATGGAAGCTAATATCAAAATTTCGCCAATAAAATTTATCAAATGGAATATACAGCCCAACCTATTTCATACCTTTCATAGATAAAACATGACTAATATCCTCAGTAAGTAAGTTTTATGTAAGATGAGTGTGCGTAACATCCCAGGTGGATGTAGACACAAGTAAACCATGGCACGGGTGGGGATTGAACCCACGATGAGTGAGTGGTAACACTCCAGACCGTCGTGTTATCTACTGGACCAGCTGGCTACAATAAGATTCATCCAAGTAGGTATATTTATACACCACAGGAAGGTTAACATAGGCGTTTGTGGTCACAGTGGCGCCTATGTTAACCTTCCTATGGTATATTAACATACCTACATGGATGAATCTTATTGTAGCCAGCTGGCCCAGTGGTTAACGCACTGGCCTGGAGTTTTACGACTCACTCACCGCAAGTTCAATCCCCGCCCGTACCTTGGTTGACTTGTAATAATATAATTACAATTTCTTGAGTCACAACTACACTATATCTATATAATGTGGATTTATTAATTTATATTGTACCTTACTGGAGCTAAAGTCAAAATTTGTGAGTTACGTCTCATCAGAAGAAATATTTTAAACTTACGTCATGGAATATTTGATTAATAAACTTATCACGTGACAAGCTAACATCACAAGCCAGGAAAACACATCAACACTAAAAGTTTAAAACCGATCGGGAGATGCGTTCTTCAGGTACTGAACAGAAACCAACAATTTGTCTGCCTACGCAACCTACAGCTTTTAAACCTTCCATCATAACTGTTATATTTTGATCACAGTGGGGCGCTAAACCTGTAGGGGGAGTCATGCACTGCAATGCAAATATAAATCAAGATCCTTGGATCAAGAGCCCCCACACCAGGATCAAGGCAAGATAATACAATATACCAGTGTTGGAGACTACCAGTGTTGGAGACCACCAGTGATGGAGACTACCAATGTTGGAGACTATCAGTGTTAGAGACCACAGGTGTTGGAGACTACCAGTGTTGGAGACCACCAGTGTTGGAGACTATCAGTGTTAGAGACCAAAGGTGTTGGAGACTACCAGTGATGGAGACTACGTGTTGGAGATCACAATTGTTAGAGACCACCAGTGTTGGAGACCACAAGTATTGGAGACCAGTGTTGGAGACCAATGTTGGAGACCACCAGTGTTGGAGACTAACAGTATTGGAGACAATCAGTGTTGGAAACTACTAGTGTTGGAGATTATCAGTGTTGAAGACTACAAGTGTTGGAGACCACCACTGTTGGAGACCACAGTGTTGGAGACCAGTGTTGGAGACCAGTGTTGGAGACTACCCGTGTTGGAGAATAATAATGTTGGAGACCACCAGTGTTGGAGACTACCGGTGTTGGAGACCTCCAGTGTTGGAGACTACTAGTGTTGGAGACTACCAGTGTGGAGACCACCAGTGTTGGAGACTACCAGTGTTGGAGACTACCAGTGTTGGAGACCACCAGTGTTGGAGACTACCAGTGTGGAGACCACCAGTGTTGGAGACTACCAGTGTTGGAGACTACCAGTGTTGGAGACCACCAGTGTTGGAGACTACCAGAATTGAAGACCACCAGTGTATGTCAGTGTGTACACTGATATGTGTATGTCAGTGTATACACTGATATGTGTATGTCTGTGTATACACTGTGATGTGTATGTCAGTGTATACACTGATATGTGTATGTCAGTGTATACACTGTGATGTGTATGTCTGTGTATACACTGTGATGTGTATGTCTGTGTATACACTGTGATGTGTATGTCAGTGTATACACTGTGATGTGTATGTCAGTGTATACACTGTGATGTGTATGTCAGTGTATACACTGTGATGTGTATGTCTGTGTATACACTGTGATGTGTATGTCAGTGTATACACTGTGATGTGTATGTCTGTGTATACACTGTGATGTGTATGTCAGTGTATACACTGTGATGTGTATGTCTGTGTATACACTGTGATGTGTATGTCTGTGTATACACTGTGATGTGTATGTCTGTGTATACACTGTGATGTGTATGTCTGTGTATACACTGTGATGTGTATGTCAGTGTATACACTGTGATGTGTATGTCTGTGTATACACTGTGATGTGTATGTCAGTGTATACACTGTGATGTGTATGTCTGTGTATACACTGTGATGTGTATGTCAGTGTATACACTGATATGTGTATGTCTGTGTATACACTGTGATGTGTATGTCTGTGTATACACTGAGATGTGTATGTCAGTGTATACACTGTGATGTGTATGTCAGTGTATACACTGTGATGTGTATGTCAGTGTATACACTGTGATGTGTATGTCTGTGTATACACTGTGATGTGTATGTCAGTGTATACACTGATATGTGTATGTCTGTGTATACACTGATATGTGTATGTCTGTGTATACACTGATATGTGTATGTCAGTGTATACACTGATATGTGTATGTCTGTGTATACACTGTGATGTGTATGTCAGTGTATACACTGATATGTGTATGTCAGTGTATACACTGTGATGTGTATGTCAGTGTATACACTGTGATGTGTATGTCTGTGTATACACTGATATGTGTATGTCAGTGTATACACAGATATGTGTATGTCTGTGTATACACTGTGATGTGTATGTCAGTGTATACACTGATATGTGTATGTCAGTGTATACACTGATATGTGTATGTCTGTGTATACACTGTGATGTGTATGTCAGTGTATACACTGATATGTGTATGTCAGTGTATACACTGTGATGTGTATGTCTGTGTATACACTGTGATGTGTATGTCAGTGTATACACTGATATGTGTATGTCAGTGTATACACTGTGATGTGTATGTCTGTGTATACACTGTGATGTGTATGTCAGTGTATACACTGTGATGTGTATGTCAGTGTATACACTGATATGTGTATGTCAGTGTATACACTGTGATGTGTATGTCAGTATATACACTGTGATGTGTATGTCAGTGCATACACTGTGATGTGTATGTCAGTGTATACACTGTGATGTGTATGTCAGTGTATACACTCTGATGTGTATGTCAGTGTATACACTCTGATGTGTATGTCAGTGTATACACTGTGATGTGTATGTCAGTGTATACACTGTGATGTGTATGTCAGTATATACACTGTGATGTGTATGTCAGTGTATACACTGTGATGTGTATGTCAGTATATACACTGTGATGTGTATGTCAGTGTATACACTGTGATGTGTATGTCAGTATATACACTGTGATGTGTATGTCATTGTATACACTGTGATGTGTATGTCAGTGTATACACTGTGATGTGTATGTCAGTGTATGTCAGTATATACACTGTGATGTGTATGTCAGTATATACACTGTGATGTGTATGTCAGTATATACACTGTGATGTGTATGTCAGTATATACACTGTGATGTGTATGTCAGTATATACACTGTGATGTGTATGTCAGTATATACACTGTGATGTGTATGTCAGTATATACACTGACATTTGTAGATGAATGGTTCAGAGAACCGACATGTTGATAAATTAGACACATGTGCAACTCTTGGGTATCTTTATTGAGGAAACGTTTCGCCACACAGTGGCTTCATCAGTCCATACAAAGAGGAAGGCGTAAGGAGAGGAGGAGAATGAGGTAATCAGTCCCTCAACCTTGAGTCGATGTGGTCAGTCCATCAATCTATTCAAGATTGATGGACTGACCACATCGACTCAAGGTTGAGGGACTGATTACCTCATTCTCCTCCTGTTCTTCAAGATTCTCCTTTGTATGGACTGATGAAGCCACTGTGTGGCGAAACGTTTCCTCAATAAAGATACCCAAGAGTTGTACATGTGTCTAACTTATCATACACTGACATACACATCTCATATATAAACACATACTTGAATCCATATTTCTGGATTAAAGTATTTATGACTGGTAGTGAGAAAGGTTACATGTAGTTTTAATATCTAGTGTAGTCGATAGGTTTGAAACCATATTAAGCAGCCAACCACGTGATATGTATCAACTAATTACTAGTCAGTATAATGAAACGTCATTATTATCGTGGAAATACTTCAGCCAATCACAGCTCAGGTTACTGATTCGTCAGCAACCTCCTGAAATACTTCAGCCAATCACAGCTCAGGTTACTGATTCGTCATCAACTTCATGAAATACTTCAGCCAATCACAGCTCAGGTTACTGATTCGTCAGCATCCTCCTGAAATACTTCAGCCAATCACAGCTCAGGTTACTGATTCGTCAGCATCCTCCTGAAATACTTCAACCAATCACAGCTCAGGTTACTGATTCGTCAGCATCCTCCTGAAATACTTCAGCCAATCACAGCTCAGGTTACTGATTCGTCAGCATCCTCCTGAAATACTTCAGCCAATCACAGCTCAGGTTACTGATTCGTCGGCATCCTCCTGAAATACTTCAGCCAATCACAGCTCAGGTTACTGATTCGTCAGCATCCTCCTGAAATACTTCAACCAATCACAGCTCAGGTTACTGATCCGTCAGCATCCTCATGAAATACTTCAACCAATCACAGCTCAGGTTACTGATTCGTCAGCATCCTCATGAAATACTTCAGCCAATCACAGCACAGGTTACTGATTCGTCAGCATCCTCCTGAAATACTTCAACCAATCACAGGTCAGGTTACTGATTCGTCAGCATCCTCCTGAAATACTTCAACCAATCACAGCTCAGGTTACTGATTCGTCAGCATCCTCCTGAAATACTTCAACCAATCACAGCTCAGGTTACTGATTCGTCAGCATCCTCATGAAATACTTCAACCAATCACAGCTCAGGTTACTGATTCGTAAGCATCCTCCTGAAATACTTCAACCAATCACAGCTCAGGTTACTGATTCGTCAGCATCCTCATGAAATACTTCAACCAATCACAGGTCAGGTTACTGATTCGTCAGCATCCTCATGAAATACTTCAGCCAATCACAGCTCAGGTTACTGATTCGTCAGCATCCTTATGAAATACTTCAGCCAATCACAGCTCAGGTTACTGATTCGTCAGCATCCTTATGAAATACTTCAGCCAATCACAGCTCAGGTTACTGATTCGTCAGCATCCTCCTGAAATACTTCAACCAATCACAGCTCAGGTTACTGATCCGTCAGCATCCTCCTTATATACTTCAGCCAATCACAGCTCAGGTTACTGATTCGTCAGCATCCTCCTGAAATACTTCAGCCAATCACAGCTCAGGTTACTGATTCGTCAGCATCCTCATGAAATACTTCAGCCAATCACAGCTCAGGTTACTGATTCGTCAGCATCCTCCTGAAATACTTCAACCAATGACAGCTCAGGTTACTGATTCGTCAGCATCCTCATGAAATACTTCAACCAATCACAGCTCAGGTTACTGATTCGTCAGCATCCTCCTGAAATACTTCAACCAATCACAGCTCAGGTTACTGATTCGTCAGCATCCTCCTGAAATACTTCAACCAATCACAGCTCAGGTTACTGATTCGTCAGCATCCTCCTGAAATACTTCAGCCAATCACAGCTCAGGTTACTGATTCGTCAGCATCCTCATGAAATACTTCAACCAATCACAGCTCAGGTTACTGATTCGTCAGCATCCTCCTGAAATACTTCAACCAATCACAGCTCAGGTTACTGATTCGTCAGAATCCTCATGAAATACTTCAGCCAATCACAGCTCAGGTTACTGATTCGTCAGCATCCTCGTGAAATACTTCAGCCAATCACAGCTCAGGTTACTGATTCGTCAGCATCCTCCTGAAATACTTCAACCAATCACAGCTCAGGTTACTGATTCGTCAGCATCCTCCTGAAATACTTCAGCCAATCACAGCTCAGGTTACTGATTCGTCAGCATCCTCCTGAAATACTTCAGCCAATCACAGCTCAGGTTACTGATTCGTCAGCATCCTCATGAAATACTTCAACCAATCACAGCTCAGGTTACTGATTCGTCAGCATCCTCCTGAAATACTTCAACCAATCACAGCTCAGGTTACTGATTCGTCAGCATCCTCCTGAAATACTTCAGCCAATCACAGCTCAGGTTACTGATTCGTCAGCATCCTCCTGAAATACTTCAACCAATCACAGCTCAGGTTACTGATTCGTCAGCATCCTCCTGAAATACTTCAACCAATCACAGCTCAGGTTACTGATCCGTCAGCATCCTCCTGAAATACTTCAACCAATCACAGCTCAGGTTACTGATCCGTCAGCATCCTCCTGAAATACTTCAACCAATCACAGCTCAGGTTACTGATTCGTCAGCATCCTCCTGAAATACTTCAACCAATCACAGCTCAGGTTACTGATTCGTCAGCATCCTCCTGAAATACTTCAGCCAATCACAGCTCAGGTTACTGATCCGTCAGCATCCTCCTGAAATACTTCAACCAATCACAGCTCAGGTTACTGATTCGTCAGTATCCTCCTGAAATACTTCAACCAATCACAGCTCAGGCTACTGATTCGTCAGCATCCTCCTGAAATACTTCAACCAATCACAGCTCAGGTTACTGATTCGTCAGCATCCTCATGAAATACTTCAGCCAATCACAGCTCAGGTTACTGATTCGTCAGCATCCTCATGAAATACTTCAGCCAATCACAGCTCAGGTTACTGATTCGTCAGCATCCTCCTGAAATACTTCAACCAATCACAGCTCAGGTTACTGATTCGTCAGCATCCTCCTGAAATACTTCAACCAATCACAGCTCAGGTTACTGATTCGTCAGCATCCTCATGAAATACTTCAACCAATCACAGCTCAGGTTACTGATTCGTCGGCATCCTCATGAAATACTTCTGCCAATCACAGCTCAGGTTACTGATTCGTCAGCATCCTCCTGAAATACTTCAGCCAATCACAGCTCAGATTACTGATTCGTCAGCATCCTCCTGAAATACTTCAACCAATCACAGCTCAGGTTACTGATTCGTCAGCATCCTCCTGAAATACTTCAGCCAATCACAGCTCAGGTTACTGATCCGTCAGCATCCTCCTGAAATACTTCAACCAATCACAGCTAAGGTTACTGATTCGTCAGCATCCTCCGGAAATACTTCAGCCAATCACGGGTAACATTGATCTCCTTCACATAAACGTAAGTCAAAAATTCGAGACGCAGTGGAATTGCAGCATTTCCATTTATATATTCAGGAATTAAAATTGGAAATTGTTGTTAAATTCCCTCACGTTCAGCCAACAAATTTAATTTTAACACTTGAAGAGCTTGCGTAATTTCATTAAAACTCGATCAGGCATACGCAGCTGAAAGAAAAGGTTGTTTTGAAACACTGATAAAAAAAGAAAGGGAAAGAGGACAGAGAGAAAAGTGTCATATAAAAGTGCATATAGAGTGCAAGAAATCTTTTGGTTGAAGGGTACGAGTGAAAGCTGTAAGAAAGCTGACAGAAAGCAGTAAGAAAGCCAAGAGAAAGCTAAAAGAAAAGAGAAAGTTTAAAGAAAACTGTGAGGAAGATGAGAGAAAAGCGAGTGAATGCTTAGAGAAAGCTGTGAAAAGGTGTGAGAAACTAAGCGAAAGCTGAGAGAAAGCTGTGAGAAAGCTGAGAGAAAGCTGTGAGACAGCTGTGACTAAGTTGAGAAAAGTTGTGAAAATGCCTTGAGAAAGTTAAGAAAAGCATGTGAAAAAGTAAAAGAGAGCTGAAACACTTGAGAAAGCTGAAAGAAAGCTCGAAGAAAGCTTAGGGAAATGTTAAGGAAAACTGTAAGAAGCCTGTAAAAGAAAGCTGAGAGAAAGCTAGAGTATATAATGAGTGGTGTATCTTACAGCCAGGATGCTCAACATTCACATTACTTTGTCAAGGTGTATTTAACACAGTTAAAAATATTCGATAAACAAGAAGTCAACGAAATTTTCCATGGCATCGAACCATCTTAAAAAAACACAAAATCATTCTTTCCTTAGAAGCTTGTTGAGAATTTTAAAAATAAATACAACTGAAAAAAAATATACGAATATATATATATATATATATATATATATATATATATATATATATATATATATATATATATATATATATATATATATATATATATATATATATATATATATATATATATATATATATATATATATATATATATATATATATATATATATATATATATATATACATATTCTTATTTATATTTTGATGTTCTGAAATTTGATGACCATTGCTGTGGGATGCTGGGATACCTTCCTGGGATCACTGAGGTAGAAGAGTCTATCTATCTATCTATCTATCGATCTGTATAACGCATTTAAAATTAACTCCACTATAAAATTTTCTCTTATACGTTTAAAGATATATTTTTTTCATTAATGTTACTGTAAGATATAATAATGATCCAGAATTACCATAGAGTCGAAACAATGAGGAGTCATCCGGCTGGTCGATGGTTCAGTAAAAGCATCTTCCTTCCCTTTTAGTCCATATCCGGCTGTTAGCGTGAACCGTTGTAATGAAGCGACGGTGTACTGTGTGTGTGTGTGTGTGTTGTGTGTGTGTGTGTGTGTGTTGTGTGTATGTGTGTGTGTGTGTGTGTGTGTGTGTGGTGCTGGTGGTGCTGGTGGTGCTGGTGGTGATGGTGGTGGTGGTGGTCGTCTTGGTGGTCGTGGTGGTCGTCGTGGTGGTCGTGGTGGTGGTCGCTGTGGTGGTCGTCGTTGTGGTCGTCGTGGTGGTCGTCGTGGTGGTCGTCGTGGTGGTCGTCGTGGTGGTCGTCGTGGTGGTCGTCGTGGTGGTCGTCGTGGTGGTCGTCGTGGTGGTCGTGGCGGTGGTCGTCGTGGTGGTCGTCGTGGTGGTCGTCGTGGTGGTCGTCGTGGTGGTCGTCGTGGTGGTCGTCGTGGTGGTTGGGGTGGTCGTGGTTTTGGTCGTCGTGGTGGTTCGGGGTGGTCGTCGTTGTGGTCGTCGTGGTGGTCGTGGTGGTGGTTGTGTTGGTGGTTGGTGTGGTCCGGGTGGTGGTCGTCGTGGTGGTTCGGGTGGTGGTCGTCGTGGTCGTCGTGGTGGTCGTCGTGGTGGTTGTGTTGGTGGTTGGGGTGGTCGTCGTGGTGGTCGTCGTGGTTGTTGTGGTGGTGGTTGGGGTGCTCGTGGTGGTGGTCGTCGTGGTGGTCGTCGTGGTGGTCGTCGTGGTGGTCGTCGTGCTGGTTGTGGTGGTGGTTCGGGTGGTCGTGGTGGTGGTCGTCGTGGTTGTCGTCGTGGTGGTCGTCGTGGTGGTCGTCGTGGTGGTCGTCGTGGTGGTTGTGGTGGTGGTTGGGGTGGTCGTCGTGGTGGTTGTGGTGGTGGTTGGGGTGGTCGTGGTGGTCGTCGTGGTTGTTGTAGTGGTGGTTGGGGTGGTCGTGGTGGTCGTCGTGGTTGTTGTGGTGGTTATTGGGGTGGTCGTGGTGGTCGTCGTGGTTGTTGTGGTGGTGGTTGGGGTGGTCGTGGTGGTCGTCGTGGTTGTTGTGGTGGTGGTTGGGGTGGTCGTGGTGGTCGTCGTGGTTGTTGTGGTGGTGGTTGGGGTGGTCGTGGTGGTCGTCGTGGTTGTTGTGGTGGTGGTTGGGGTGGTCGTGGTGGTCGTCGTGGTTGTTGTGGTGGTGGTTGAGGTGGTCGGGGTGGTCGTGGTGGTGGTCGTCGAGGTGGTTGTGGTGGTGGTCGTGGTGGTCGTGGTGGTCGTGGTGGTCGTGGTAGTAGTGGTGGTTGTGGTGGTGGTTGAGGTGGTCGTGGTGGTCGTCGTTGTGGTTGTGGTGGTGGTTGGGGTGGTCGGGGTGGTGGTCGTGGTGGTCGTCGTGGTGGTAGTGGTGGTCGTGGTGGTGGTCGTGGTGGTCGTGGTGGTCGTGGTGGTCGTGGTAGTAGTGGTGGTTGTGGTGGTGGTTGAGGTGGTCGTCGTGGTGGTTGTGGTGGTGGTTGGGGTGGTCGGGGTGGTGGTCGTGGTGGTCGTCGTGGTGGTCGTGGTGGTCGTCGTGGTGGTTGTGGTGGTTGGGGTGGTCGGGGTGGTGGTCGTGGTGGTCGTCGAGGTGGTCGTCGTGATGGTCGTGGTGGTCATGGTGGGAAGTAAGAAATAATGTCAATAAACAAGGCACAGCAATGTAGAATAATACGAGAGGTGTGAGAGAGAGAAATCGTAGCCAGGAAAGTCACTAGCCAAGTGGCTAGCGGCTAGTGGCTGGGGCTAGTGGCTAGTGGTTGGTGACTAGTGGCTGGTGGCCAGTGGCTAGTGGCTGGTGGCTAGTGGATAGTAGCTAGTGGCTAGTGGATAGTGACTAGTGACTAGTGACTATTGGCTGGTAGCTAGTGGCTGGTGGCTAGTGGCTGGTGGCTAGTGGCTGGTGGCTGGGGGCTAGTGGCTGATGACGAGTGGCTAGTGGCTGGTGGCCAGTGGCTATTGGCTGGTAGCTAGTGGCTGGTGGCTAGTGGCTGGTGGCTAGTGGCTGGTGGCTGGGGGCTAGTGGCTGATGACGAGTGGCTAGTGGCTGGTGGCCAGTGGCTATTGGCTGGTGGCTAGTGGCTGTTGGCTAGTGGCTAGTGGCTGGTGGCTAGTGGATAGTGGCTAGTGGCTAGTGGATAGTGGCTAGTGGCTAGTGGATAGTGGCTAGTGGCTAGGTGAAGCGACTGGTGAGGATGTTCCAAGTTGTTGTTGTTCTCGTGGTTGTTGTTGTTGTTGCTCGTGTTCTTGTTGTTGTTGAAGAAGATGCAGGATGTATAGGAAAGATAGAAGTAATGTATGGTGTAGTAAGGAAATGTGTGAGGCAGTGTGAGGGAAGTGTGTGAGGCAGTGTGAGGGAAGTGTGGGAGGCAGTGTGAGGGAAGTGTGTGAGGCAGTGTGAGGGAAGTGTGGGAGGCAGTGTGAGGGAAGTGTGGGAGGCAGTGTGAGGGAAGTGTGTGAGGCAGTGTGAGGGAAGTGTGGGAGGCAGTGTGAGGGAAGTGTGGGAGGCAGTGTGAGGGAAGTGTGGGAGGCAGTGTGAGGGAAGTGTGGGAGGCAGTGTGAGGGAAGTGTGGGAGGCAGTGTGAGGGAAGTGTGTGAGGCAGTGTGAGGGAAGTGTGGGAGGCAGTGTGAGGGACGTGTGGGAGGCAGTGTGAGGGAAGTGTGGGAGGCAGTGTGAGGGAAGTGTGTGAGGCAGTGTGAGGGAAGTGTGGGAGGCAGTGTGAGGGAAGTGTGTGAGGCAGTGTGAGGGAAGTGTGTGAGGCAGTGTGAGGGAAGTGTGGGAGGCAGTGTGAGGGAAGTGTGGGAGGCAGTGTGAGGGAAGTGTGGGAGGCAGTGTGAGGGAAGTGTGTGAGGCAGTGTGAGGGAAGTGTGGGAGGCAGTGTGAGGGAAGTGTGGGAGGCAGTGTGAGGGAAGTGTGGGAGGCAGTGTGAGGGAAGTGTGTGAGGCAGTGTGACGGAAGTGTGTGAGGCAGTGTGTGGGAAGTGTGGGAGGCAGTGTGAGGGAAGTGTGGGAGGCAGTGTGAGGGAAGTGTGGGAGGCAGTGTGAGGGAAGTGTGTGAGGCAGTGTGAGGGAAGTGTGTGAGGCAGTGTGAGGGAAGTGTGGGAGGCAGTGTGAGGGAAGTGTGGGAGGCAGTGTGAGGGAAGTGTGGGAGGCAGTGTGAGGGAAGTGTGGGAGGCAGTGTGAGGGAAGTGTGGGAGGCAGTGTGAGGGAAGTGTGGGAGGCAGTGTGAGGCAAGTGTGTGAGGCAGTGTGAGGGAAGTGTGTGAGGCAGTGTGAGGGAAGTGTGGGAGGCAGTGTGAGGGAAGTGTGGGAGGCAGTGTGAGGGAAGTATGTGAGGCAGTGTGAGGGAAGTGTGTGAGGCAGTGTGAGGGAAGTGTGTGAGGCAGTGTGAGGCAAGTGTGTGAGGCAGTGTGAGGCAAGTGTGTGAGGCAGTGTGATGGAAGTGTGTGAGGCAGTGTGTGGGAAGTGTGGGAGGCAGTGTGAGGGAAGTGTGGGAGGCAGTGTGAGGGAAGTGTGGGAGGCAGTGTGAGGGAAGTATGTGAGGCAGTGTGAGGGAAGTGTGTGAGGCAGTGTGAGGGAAGTGTGGGAGGCAGTGTGAGGGAAGTGTGTGAGGCAGTGTGAGGGAAGTGTGGGAGGCAGTGTGAGGGAAGTGTGTGAGGCAGTGTGAGGGAAGTGTGGGAGGCAGTGTGAGGGAAGTGTGGGAGGCAGTGTGAGGGAAGTGTGTGAGGCAGTGTGAGGGAAGTATGTGAGGCAGTGTGTGGGAAGTGTGTGAGGCAGTGTGAGGGAAGTGTGTGAGGCAGTGTGAGGGAAGTGTGGGAGGCAGTGTGAGGGAAGTATGTGAGGCAGTGTGTGGGAAGTGTGGGAGGCAGTGTGAGGGAAGTGTGTGAGGCAGTGTGTGGGAAGCGTGGGAGGCAGTGTGTGGGAAGTGTGTGAGGCAGTGTGAGGGAAGTGTGTGAGGCAGTGTGTGGGAAGTGTGTGAGGCAGTGTGTGGGAAGTGTGGGAGTTAGTGTGAGGGAAGTGTGTGAGGCAGTGTGAGGGAAGTGTGTGAGGCAGTGTGGGGGAAGTGTGGGAGGCAGTGTGTGGAAAGTGTGGGAGGCAGTGTGTGGAAAGTGTGGGAGGCAGTGTGAGGGAAGTGTGTGAGGCAGTGTGTGGGAAGTGTGTGAGGCAGTGTGAGGGAAGTGTGTGAGGCAGTGTGAGGGAAGTGTGTGAGGCAGTGTGAGGGAAGTGTGTGAGGCAGTGTGAGGGAAGTGTGTGAGGCAGTGTGTGGGAAGTGTGTGAGACAGTGCGAGGGGAGTGTGTGAGACAGTGTGAGGGGAGTGTGTGAGACAGTGTGAGGGAAGTGTGTGAGGCAGTGTGAGGGAAGTGTGTGAGGCAGTGTGAGGGAAGTGTGTGAGACAGTGTGAGGGGAGTGTGTGAGGCAGTGTGAGGGAAGTGCGTGAGACAGTGTGAGGGAAGTGTGTGAGGCAGTGTGTGGGAAGTGTGTGAGGCAGTGTGAGGGAAGTATGTGAGACAGTGTGAGGGGAGTGTGTGAGGCAGTGTGAGGGAAGTGTGTGAGACAGTGTGAGGGGAGTGTGTGAGGCAGTGTGAGGGAAATGTGTGAGACAGTGTGAGGGAAGTGTGTGAGGCAGTGTGAGGGAAGTGTGTGAGGCACTGTGAGGGAAGTGTGTGAGACAGTGTGAGAGGAATGTGTGAGGCAGTGTGAGGGAAGTGTGTGAGACAGTGTGTGGGAAGTGTGTGAGGCAGTGTGAGGGAAGTGTGTGAGACAGTGTGAGGGGAATGTGTGAGGCAGTGTGAGGGAAGTGTGTGAGACAGTGTGAGGGGAGTGTGTGAGGCAGTGTGAGGGAAGTGTGTGAGGCAGTGTGAGGGAAGTGTGTGTGAGGAAGTGTATGGGGAGTCTGTTAGGCAGTGTGAGAGAAGTGTGTGAGACAGTGTGAGGGAAGTGTGTGAAGCAGTGTGAGGGAAGTGTGTGAGGCAGTGTGAGGGAAGTGTGTGAGGCAGTGTGAGGGAAGTGTGTGAGGCAGTGTGAGGCAAGTGTGTGAGTCAGTGTGAGGGAAGTGTGTGAGGCAGTGTGTGGGAAGTGTGTGAGGCAGTGTGAGGGAAGTGTGTGAGGCAGTGTGACGTGAGTGTGTGAGGCAGTGTGAGGGAACTGTGTGAGGCAGTGTGAGGGAAGTGTGTGAGGCAGTGTGGGGGAAGTGTGGGAGGCAGTGTGTGGAAAGTGTGGGAGGCAGTGTGTGGAAAGTGTGGGAGGCAGTGTGAGGGAAGTGTGTGAGGCAGTGTGTGGGAAGTGTGTGAGGCAGTGTGAGGGAAGTGTGTGAGGCAGTGTGAGGGAAGTGTGTGAGGCAGTGTGAGGGAAGTGTGTGAGGCAGTGTGAGGGAAGTGTGTGAGGCAGTGTGTGGGAAGTGTGTGAGTCAGTGCGAGGGGAGTGTGTGAGACAGTGTGAGGGGAGTGTGTGAGACAGTGTGAGGGAAGTGTGTGAGGCAGTGTGAGGGAAGTGTGTGAGGCAGTGTGAGGGAAGTGTGTGAGACAGTGTGAGGGGAGTGTGTGAGGCAGTGTGAGGGAAGTGCGTGAGACAGTGTGAGGGAAGTGTGTGAGGCAGTGTGTGGGAAGTGTGTGATGCAGTGTGAGGGAAGTATGTGAGACAGTGTGAGGGGAGTGTGTGAGGCAGTGTGAGGGAAGTGTGTGAGACAGTGTGAGGGGAGTGTGTGAGGCAGTGTGAGGGAAATGTGTGAGACAGTGTGAGGGAAGTGTGTGAGGCAGTGTGAGGGAAGTGTGTGAGGCACTGTGAGGGAAGTGTGTGAGACAGTGTGAGAGGAATGTGTGAGGCAGTGTGAGGGAAGTGTGTGAGACAGTGTGTGGGAAGTGTGTGAGGCAGTGTGAGGGAAGTGTGTGAGACAGTGTGAGGGGAATGTGTGAGGCAGTGTGAGGGAAGTGTGTGAGACAGTGTGAGGGGAGTGTGTGAGGCAGTGTGAGGGAAGTGTGTGAGGCAGTGTGAGGGAAGTGTGTGTGAGGAAGTGTATGGGGAGTCTGTTAGGCAGTGTGAGAGAAGTGTGTGAGACAGTGTGAGGGAAGTGTGTGAAGCAGTGTGAGGGAAGTGTGTGAGGCAGTGTGAGGGAAGTGTGTGAGGCAGTGTGAGGGAAGTGTGTGAGGCAGTGTGAGGCAAGTGTGTGAGTCAGTGTGAGGGAAGTGTGTGAGGCAGTGTGTGGGAAGTGTGTGAGGCAGTGTGAGGGAAGTGTGTGAGGCAGTGTGACGGGAGTGTGTGAGGCAGTGTGAGGGAACTGTGTGAGGCAGTGTGAGGGAAGTGTGTGAGGCAGTGTGTGGGAAGTGCGTGAGGCTGTGTGAGGGAAGTGTGTGAGGCAGTGTGAGGGAAATATGTGAGGCAGTGTGAGGGAAGTGTGTGAGGCAGTGTGAGGGAAGTGTGTGAGGCAGTGTGAGGGAAGTGTGTGAGACAGTGTGAAGGGAGTGTGTGAGGCAGTGTGACGGGAGTGTGTGAGGCAGTGTGAGGGAAGTGTGTGTGTCAGTGTGAGGGAAGTGTGTGAGGCAGTGTGTGGGAAGTGCGTGAGGCTGTGTGAGGGAAGTGTGTGAGGCAGTGTGAGGGAAATCTGTGAGGCAGTGTGAGGGAAGTGTGTGAGGCAGTGTGAGGGAAGTGTGTGAGGCAGTGTGAGGGAAGTGTGTGAATGTTGTGTGAGGGAAGTGTGTGAATGTTGTGTGAGGGAAGTGTGTGAATGTTGTGTGAGGGAAGTGTGTGAATGTTGTGTGAGGGAAGTGTGTGAATGTTGTGTGAGGGAAGTGTGTGAATGTTGTGTGAGGGAAGTGTGTGAGGAAGTGTAAGGGGAGTGTGTGAGGCAGTGTGAGGGAAGTATGTGAGACAGTGTGAGGGACGTGTGTGAGGCAGTGTGAGGGAAGTGTGTGAGGCAGTGTGAGGGAAGTGTGTGAGGCAGTGTAAGAGGAGTGTGTGAGGCAGTGTGAGGGAACTGTGTGAGGTAGTGTGAGGGAAGTGTGTGAGGCAGTGTAAGGGGAGTGTGTGAG
Source organism: Cherax quadricarinatus (assembly GCF_038502225.1). NCBI lineage: Eukaryota > Metazoa > Arthropoda > Malacostraca > Decapoda > Parastacidae > Cherax > Cherax quadricarinatus. The sequence continues at coordinate 278,440 of NW_027195039.1, forward strand.
GCAGTGTGAGGGAAGTGTGTGAGGAAGTGTTAAGGGAGTGTGCGAGGCAGTGTGAGGGAAGTGTGTGAGACAGTGTGAGGGAAGTGTGTGAGGCAGTGTGAGATAAGTGTGTGAGGCAGTGTAAGATAAGTGTGTGAGGCCGTGTGAGATAAGTGTGTGTGTCAAGTGGGTTTTCGATACGTGGATGGGTAAAAATACTCACGTAGGCTGGTAGTACGTATAATATATATCGGGAAGTATGGGAAGCGCCAACAGCCGACCTACCTCTCTCTGCTGCCTATCTTCAACTGACCCACAGGTGCCTACGGGTGAGGGTGTTTGAAATCCTGCTATGGTCAGCAGCAATATGAATAATCAGTCAGTGATTCACGCAGACGGTTGGTAGTGAGTCATCTACTGGTACACTGGTTACTGGCAACTGGTTACTACTACTGAGAGCTCGGCGACGCTAACGTATGTCGTCCCGACATACAACTAATACAAACTAGAGATGGCAAGTGTACGGCTTGGGCTGATTCTATACAATGTCAAAGTACACAACAATTGAACATTATAACATACATAAGTAGAATATTGGAATGGAAGCTTACATAATTGAAACTGTAATAAAACTGTAACGCATTACAAGGTATAATATAGCACAACTCATCGAATGAAACTCAACGTTGGGATTACACAATAGAAGTGATAAAAAAAATTTGATCGATCGATCTGTATTCATGTGATCTACGGAGTCTGAGGAAGGAATATATACAAAGAAAGAAGTGTTTAACAGAAAGGCAGATTCGGTGCACTCAAATCTAGACTGTTAACTCTCAGAATTTGGAGAGAACGTGAACACACAAAAAAATTCTTGAATACTGATAAGTTGATACTGTCATTATTCATCTATGCAGGTTATTTACATTTAACCCCAACTCTGCTAGGGTGAGACTGATATATGCAGAATGGGTGTCATCTCTGGGAGGATCAAACTCTGTAGCATTGGCTAACTCATGCTGTATTTGAGGCAAATCTGAATTGGTAGTTACAAATGATACTTGAGGATTTCTCAATACCTGTCGTGTACGTAGGGAATAACGACATTCAGGTTGATCGTCTGACTGAGTATCAGAGGAAGAAAGTACAGGATCAGGAGGATTGTCAGAGTCTGTCACATTAGTCTGGATTGGAACATCATTATCATCGCATACTAACTTCATATGATCTAAATGCGATTCTTTATACTGACCAGTACTAATTTCTCTAACCTTATACTTATTACCAGTGATATGTTCAACTACTCGATAAGGACCAACAAACTTTTGATCAAGCTTAGGCATTGCAGACGTTTTGTTAAAGTTGGTCAGCATAACTCTCGAACCTACTTTGATTTTGGATGGCTTTGCTCGAGTGTTTGCGACTCTTGTAAATTCTGCTGTTGATTTATGAAGTGTTTCACGGATTCTTCTAAAGACACTTTGAGCTAAGCTGGTACGAGTTGCTATGAAATCATCAGGGTTGTAATTGGTTTCGGATTAGAACATAGCAACTCATAAGGCAAACGTTTATCTACACCATACAATGCATAATGTGGAGTGTCACCTATAGAAACATTGTAAGCAGAATTTATAGCACACTGCACATCAGGTATAACTTCATCCCAAGTTTCACTGTTGGGATTGATAGTGGCTCTCAAGACATCAAGTACTTTCTTATTGGTTCGTTCCGCTAACCCATTGCTGGCAGGATGATGAGGAACAATGGTGGATTTAGAGATCTTATACAAGGTGCACAAATTTTCAAGAATCTCATTACAGAATTCACCTCCATTATCTGTTACTAGGGACGTGGGGGTGGTATGCCTGCAGATAATGCGTTCTTTAAACGCTTTAGCTACTGTCTCGGCAGTCTTATCTGCAACAGGAACTAACTCACAATATCTGGTGAAATGATCTACCATAACACATAGATGCTTGTTGCCCTGGAGGGAACATTGGAAATTAGTTAACAAATCTAGCGCAACTCTTTCCCACGGTTCGCTAGTGGTTGGATACACTTGGATTGGATTAGGACCATTAGCATTACCTTTATGTTGCATGCAGACACTACATTTCTTAACATACTCAGAAATATCAGTTGCCATACGAGGCCAAAAGTATTTCAATCTGGCTTGTTTTACTGAACGATCCATAACAGGGTGTGCAACACCTGGTACATCGTGAACTAGCTGTAAGGCTACATTCACTAGTGACTGTGGAATTACTAACTGGTATACTCTTCTGCTAGGAGTACCCAACTCGGCTGTTCGATACAGTAATTCTTGGTTCATGACAAAGTCACTGATGGGTGCTGGTGGCTTCACAGTCAGAATAAGATCTTCCTGGAGCAGGAATCGAATCACACCAGACCACATGGGATCTGTTCGTTGAGCATTCTTTACATCCTCAGCACTAAGTGGAGGGTCTGCAGTTACTATACTAACATGTCGCGATAAGGCATCTGCGACTACATTTGATTTGCCAGGTAAGTGTTCAAAGGTGGGATTGAACTCTTGGATAGTCAAGGTCCATCTGGCTAACCTTCCAGTAGGTTGTTTGTTCTGGAATAAAGGTATCAGTGGAGCGTGGTCTGTCAAGACATGAACAGAGTACTGATAAAGTCTCGGAAGTGCTTTAAAGACCATACTATTGCTAAAGCTTCTTGCTCAGTTACTGTATAATTACGTTCAGCCTTCGTAAGGACTCGGCTAGCAAATGCAACTGCGTTGTACTTGCCATCGGTCTTCTGAGCTAGTACGGCACCTATGCCAATAGAACTAGCATCAGTTGTCAGATAGAAGGGCTTAGAAAAATCTGGAAATTTCAAAATTGGAGCAGATGTTAGCTTTTCTTTTAGAGTTTGGAATGCTCTTTCTTGACGGAAGGTCCAAACAAAAGGAGCATCTTTCTTAAGCAACTCAGTTAGAGGAGCAGCTATAGATGAAAGATTGGCAATGAAAGATCTATAAAAACCTGCTAAGCCCACAAAAGATCTTACTGCATTAGCAGTTTTGGGTGTTGGAAAATTTATTACTGCAGTTACTTTACTTTGGTCAGTCGTAACCCCTCTAGGAGTGACTACGTGACCAAGAAACTTAATTTCTGATCTGAAAAATTGACATTTAGACAGTTTGATCTTTAAATTGGCTTCTTCAAGCTTACCAAGTACTACATCAAGTCTTTTCAAGTGTGTATTCACGTCTTTAGACATGACGATTACGTCATCTAAGTACACCATAAGTGCATTACCTATGAGACCTCTGAAGATATTAGTCATGAGCCTTGAGAACGTGATAGGGGAGGATCGTAATCCAAACGCCATATGGAGGAAGTGATAATGACCTGTAGGAGTGGAGAATGCAGTTAGCTCTTGGCTGTCCTCGCGAAGAGGGACTTGCCAAAACCCTTGTAACAAGTCCAGGGTTGAAAAGACTTTGTTATCTCCGATGTTACGTAAAAGATCACCCAGTACAGGAAGTGGGAAGCGATCTGGAATAGTTTTCGCATTTAACTTCCTAAAGTCAATCACTGGGCGCCAAGTACCATCCTTCTTAGGTACTAGGATCAAGGGCGCATTCCAAGGTGAATTGCTAGGTGCAATAACTCCATCATCAAGCATTTGATTGATCAATTCTTCTGTGACAGCAGGCATTCTGTACGCAGGTATATAGATAGGTCTAGTACCAGGTTCAAGTGGAATACGATGGGACAATAAGTTCGTTATACCCATCTTCTCACCTGGTAAGGCAATGGCTTTACGACGTTTGTTCAACAGAGTCAACAAACGCTTGACTTCATCTGGGAAGTCAGTGGGAGCTAAGTCTTTCTCCTCAACTGGTGGAACAGATTGATCCAGTGAAGTGGATGAGGTCTCCCCGGTAGAAATAGCACCGACCCACTGGTCAGGTGACAACTCATCCTCTACCTGAACTGGGTAAGGATAGTGAACAAGGTCAACAAGATTGGTATTTGCTCTGAGGCGAACACTGTGACCAGAAGTGTTGGCCAGGTAGAAATGGATCTTACTATCTCTTACAACATGTAAGGATGGTTCAACAAATAGACCTTTTACTTTGCAGGAATCACTGTCAACTAGGACGTTATCACCATCTGGAACACTAGGAACAACAACAGACACTCTAGTGAGGGCACTAGCTGCGACAGAAACGTCTTTCTGCAGACGGCATGTAACATCAACAAGAGATGGCATTACTAGTTGCAAGTAATTGTTTTCCGACAAGGCGTCCCCTGTGGAGAAACTACTACTTGAACTAGCAGACATTGCAGGGATAGGCTCAGCACTCAAGGTAGTCAGAGCGTCCTCGGACACTTGAGGTAACTGGACACTATCTTGCAAGTCTGAAGTTGCAGGAACACAGACAGGAGTGACAGGATCACCAGTGCCTGACCGCTTGGGTACGCTACTGGAAAATGCACTGGCCTGTAAGGACTTAATTCGAATGTCGTACTCTGCGGCAGTATGGCAGATCTCGGATCCAAGCTGGTAACCCCAAAATGGTACGATCAAGTCATCAATTTGGGCATGCCATCGATAAGGGTCGAGCACAATGCGTAAGTCTCGCATGGAAGCAAATCCCAGTAGATGGTCACCAGGGAAAGTAATCTGGTCGACAACAAGGAAGGAAGCAGTGAAGTCTCTACCTTGGATAGAAAAAGTGAGGGAAGTCCGACCTCGGACACGCAGGTGAGAACCAGCTACTCCACTAAGGGAGGACACATGAGTCGGTTCTACGAGAAGGACATGTCGTAACTGCTTATCCCTAAACAAACTAGACCTGATAATATTGACTTGCGCACCAGAGTCCATGAACAAATGAACGGGCGCATTATGAACAGATGCTTGCACTATAGGGCCTATGGTTGCATTGGAAGTTATGTGCAAACAAAAAGGTGGATTGTCATCAGCAAAGATTTGTTCCACTTCATCCCCAAAATCATCTACGTCAGAGACGTGTGAAACATCATCAGCAGGATTGTCATTCTCGAGACTTAAGGCTTCAAAGGAATTGTGAACGGGGATGGTGTACTCATTATCACCTACTGTCACCATGGGACGGTTTGACTGGGGCGCTCGAATTCCCCCGAATTGGAAGAATGAGCCTGGTTCTGGTTATTTTGAGAACCACGATGTCTGTTTCCTCTACGGGTTCTGCGGTTGGAACGGCCACGGAAAGACCTAGAGTACTGAAGGTTGCAGAGAACATTGCACTCAGATGTGTCATGTCCATGTATTCTATGATAAGTACAGTAGGGAAGATCTGGGTACTCATCATCAGTACGACGTCTCTTAGGGTAACTATCAGGACAATTAATTGCAATATGGCCACGGAAACCACAGTTGTAACAAGTCCGTCGACTATGGTTACTGAATGTACTATGAATACTACGAGGTTTATAACGACTCTGTACACTGGTTCTTGGTGATCGCTGAGATGGTTGACGACCACGATTTGTCGCTGTGGCGTAAACAAGAGGTGGTGCAGACTGAGGCATAAGTGAGAAATTACTTTTGATACATGGGAAAGTACCCTGGGGGCACAAGGAACCTACATGATTTAGGGCTGTAAGGGGTTCCATCGTCACAGTTGGAGGATTAGCCTCGTAAGCACACACGGAAACAGGTGGCATTAGTTCTTTGATAAGATAAGATTTCGTTCGGGGCACACAACACTTACAAGTGGCGGGGCACACAACACTTACAAGTGGCGGGGCACACAACACTTACAAGTGGCGGGGCACACAACACTTACAAGTGGCGGGGCACACAACACTTACAAGTGGCGGGGCACACAACACTTACAAGTGGCGGGGCACACAACACTTACAAGTGGCGGAGCACACAACACTTACAAGTGGCGGAGCACACAACACTTACAAGTGGCGGGACACACAACACTTACAAGTGGCGGAGCACACAACACTTACAAGTGGCGGGGCACACAACACTTACAAGTGGCGGTGCACACAACACTTACAAGTGGCGGGGCACACAACACTTACAAGTGGCGGGGCACACAACACTTACAAGTGGCGGGGCACACAACACTTACAAGTGGCGGGGCACACAACACTTACAAGTGGCGGGGCACACAACACTTACAAGTGGCGGGACACACAACACTTACAAGTGGCGGGGCACACAACACTTACAAGTGGCGGGACACACAACACTTACAAGTGGCGGGGCACACAACACTTATAAGTGGCGGGACACACAACACTTACAAGTGGCGGTGCACACAACACTTACAAGTGGCGGGGCACACAACACTTACAAGTGGCGGGGCACACAACACTTACAAGTGGCGGGGCACACAACACTTACAAGTGGCGGGGCACACAACACTTACAAGTGGCGGGACACACAACACTTACAAGTGGCGGTGCACACAACACTTACAAGTGGCGGGGCACACAACACTTACAAGTGGCAGGGCACACAACACTTACAAGTGGCGGGACACACAACACTTACAAGTGGCGGGGCACACAACACTTACAAGTGGCGGGGCACACAACACTTACAAGTGGCGGGACACACAACACTTACAAGTGGCGGTGCACACAACACTTACAAGTGGCGGGGCACACAACACTTACAAGTGGCGGGGCACACAACACTTACAAGTGGCGGGGCACACAACACTTACAAGTGGCGGGGCACACAACACTTACAAGTGGCGGGACACACAACACTTACAAGTGGCGGTGCACACAACACTTACAAGTGGCGGGGCACACAACACTTACAAGTGGCAGGGCACACAACACTTACAAGTGGCGGGACACACAACACTTACAAGTGGCGGTGCACACAACACTTACAAGTGGCGGGGCACACAACACTTACAAGTGGCAGGGCACACAACACTTACAAGTGGCGGGGCACACAACACTTACAAGTGGCGGGGCACACAACACTTACAAGTGGCGGGACACACAACACTTACAAGTGGCGGTGCACACAACACTTACAAGTGGCGGGGCACACAACACTTACAAGTGGCGGGGCACACAACACTTACAAGTGGCGGGGCACACAACACTTACAAGTGGCGGGGCACACAACACTTACAAGTGGCAGGGCACACAACACTCACAAGTGGCAGGGCACACAACACTTACAAGTGGCAGGGCACACAACACTCACAAGTGGCAGGGCACACAACACTTACAAGTGGCGGGGCACACAACACTTACAAGTGGCGGGGCACACAACACTTACAAGTGGCGGGGCACACAACACTTACAAGTGGCAGGGCACACAACACTCACAAGTGGCAGGGCACACAACACTTACAAGTGGCGGGGCACACAACACTTACAAGTGGCAGGGCACACAACACTTACAAGTGGCGGGGCTCACAACACTTACAAGTGGCGGTGCATACAACACTTACAAGTGGCGGGGCACACAACACTTACAAGTGGCGGGACACACAACACTTACAAGTGGCGGGGCACACAACACTTACAAGTGGCGGGGCACACAACACTTACAAGTGGCGGGGCACACAACACTTACAAGTGGCGGGGCACACAACACTTACAAGTGGCGGGGCACAAAACACTTACAAGTGGCGGGGCACACAACACTTACAAGTGGCAGGGCACACAACACTTACAAGTGGCGGGGCACACAACACTTACAAGTGGCGGGGCACACAGCACTTACAAGTGGCGTGGCACACAACACTTACAAGTGGCGGGGCACACAACACTTACAAGTGGCGGGGCACACAACACTTACAAGTGGCGGGACACACAACACTTACAAGTGGCGGGGCACACAACACTTACAAGTGGCGGGGCACACAACACTTACAAGTGGCAGGGCACACAACACTTACAAGTGGCGGGGCACACAACACTTACAAGTGGCAGGGCACACAACACTCACAAGTGGCAGGGCACACAACACTTACAAGTGGCGGGACACACAACACTTACAAGTGGCGGGGCACACAACACTTACAAGTGGCGGGACACACAACACTTACAAGTGGCGGGGCACACAACACTTACAAGTGGCGGGGCACACAACACTTACAAGTGGCGGGGCACACAACACTTACAAGTGGCGGGGCACACAACACTTACAAGTGGCGGGACACACAACACTTACAAGTGGCGGGGCACACAACACTTACAAGTGGCGGGACACACAACACTTACAAGTGACGGGGCACACAACACTTACAAGTGGCGGGGCACACAACACTTACAAGTGACGGGGCACACAACACTTACAAGTGGCGGGACACACAACACTTACAAGTGGCGGGGCACACAACACTTACAAGTGGCGGGACACACAACACTTACAAGTGACGGGGCACACAACACTTACAAGTGGCGGGGCACACACAACATATTCACTCATTCATTTTTTTAGTATATTCTTACAACAAAATCTTGCTGTGACTGATACGACAAAAATTGCTGGCAAAAATAATGGTAGACGAGTGTGCGAAAAGATCAGGGAATGAGACACTGCTGGTGTACGATAAAAAGACACACATAGAAATAAATGGATAATTTGGTATACGACAAGTACTGGAGAATACAATGCTGAAAGAACACAAGATAAAATAAAAAAAAATTGAATTATTTCACACGGAGTGACTGACTGGTACACTACACAATAATACTTACTAAAGACATGGAGTAGCATAAAAAAAACACAGATAAAAATTATAAAAATGAAACACAAGAGATGAGCGATAACACTGGAAAATATTGTAAAAATAATGAGTCAAAGAAACACTGAGTCTACACTGATAACAGAAGACTTAGAGTACACAAGAAATTCACTATAAATGTCTCACACACACAAATGTCTTTAAATGCAAGAAAATGTCTCTAGAAAATTATCACTGAACTCTGGAGTAGTAGATGGGATGACTAGTGATGAGGGGAAGACGTCCTGTGCGGTGATGACGCCTCCTACACTCACTGTTGTCGGAAGAAATGCACTTTCTCGGTGAACTCACATAACTGGCTTTATCGTTGGCGCTCAGCTACAATCTCTTGACCAATTATGTGAGCCAAAACAGTACTAGGACCCGGTACAAGGGTGGAAAAATAAAAAATACACAGGTAGATGAGTGAAGAGTGGGTGGCGGGTGGGTGAAGGGAGCGTACACTCGCTGTTGCTCACTGGCGCACACTCCACTCACTACCCACGAAGGTGGCTTAACTAACTAAGCCACTCTATGCCACAGGGATGGTGAAAATCACTCTTAGCAGCATCCGACTGGCGATATATGAGACAATACTTCAGAGGAACTTGCGTGGCTTACTTCTCTCTCTCTCAGCTGGGTTAGAAGATGGGTTGGCTGACTGGCTTAACCCACGAGAATGGCTGACTGGAAGACGTGTAACGATGAACACAGCATGAAGGAGCAGGTGGATGACAAGAGAGAGGCTGGATGATAGGCTGACTGGCGTTCACTTCCACAGTCTGGCTTATTGACTGGCTTAATTGCAAAATCCGGGTCAACCCCTCGGAGATTGAAGCAATTAGCACACGAACTAAGCCAGGAAGCTTGAAAAACGGCTGCAACAGGCTTGCAGGCTGGAGTACACAGGGTGGTGTGGCGAGGGTAAGCTGCTAGCTGGAGGTGGCTGAGACGGTTCACCTCTGACCTGCCGGGACCCCACAAACAGTCTTCTAACGTCTGAAATACCCTTAAATCCACGCCCACACCGATGCCACCATTTGTTAGGTGGGTTTTCGATAACGTGGATGGGGTAAGAATACTCACATAGGCTGGTAGTACGTATAATATAGCGGAAAGTATGGGGAAGCACCAACAGCCGACCTGCCTCTCTCTGCTGCCTATCTTCGACTGACTCATAAGAGCCTACGGGTGAGGGTGTTTGAAATCCTGCTATGGTCAGCAGCAATATGAATACAGTCAATGATTCACACAGACGGTTGGTAGTGAGTCATCTACTGGTACACTGGTTACTGGTAACTGGTTACTAGGAACTGGTACTACTACTGAGAGTGTGTGGGAAGTGCGTGAGGCAGTGTGAGGGAAGTGTGTGAGGCAGTGTGAGGGAAATGTGTGAGACAGTGTGAGGGAAGTGTGTGAGGCAGTGTGAGGGAAGTTTGTGAGGCAGTGTGAGGGAAGTGTGTGAGACAGTGTGAGGGGAGTATGTGAAGCAGTGTGAGGGGAAGTGTGTGAGGAAGTGTAAGGGAAGTGTGTGAGGCAGTGTGAGGGAAGTGTGTGAGACAGTGTGAGGGAAGTGTGTGAAGCAGTGTGAGGGAAGTGTGTGAGGCAGTGTGAGGGAAGTGTGTGAGGAAGTGTAAGGGAAATGTGTGAGGTAGTGTGAGGGAAGTGTGTGAGACAGTGTGAGGGACGTGTGTGAGGCAGTGTGAGGGAAGTGTGTGAGGCAGTGAGACGGAAGTGTGTGAGGCAGTGTGAGGAAGTGTGTGTGGCAGTGTGAAGGAAGTGTGTGAGGAAGTGTAAGGGGAGTGTGTGAGGCAGTGTGAGGGAAGTATGTGAGACAGTGTGAGGGAAGTGTGTGAGGCAGTGTGAGGGAAGTGTGTGAGGAAGTGTAAGGGGAGTGTGTGAGGCAGTGTGAGGGAAGTGTTGCAACCCCTGAACAGGTTGCAATGATTATTATGTATATATATAATTATTATCTTTTCATATAATTTTATATTGCTTATATTTGCGATAATAGCTAAATCGTAAATATATTGCTTTATATTATTATTATTTGACTTAGCTAAATTTTGTGAGGTAGGATGTAACATATGTGCTCAGTTCAAGTCTTGATTGTCTAACTACTGTAATTATGGCTTGTGGCTCGTTAGACTGCCGGCTTCTCGTTGTTGCTGGGCAGCAGCTGCCCACGGAGCTATCACGTGATCGAGGGGGGGGGGTGTCCTCACCTCGCCTGAAGTATTCAGTCTGATCTAGACTCTCTTGGTGGTTGGACAGATTGTCTGTCTCATTATTCTTGTTAGTTCTGTAGAACTCTGTTCACAGAACATTGTATAGACTTAGTGATTTTCGACGTTGTACTGAGGTTGTGTGTCTATTGGACACTCGAAACATCTCAGGTCCTGAGCTGTAGCTTCTGACCTAACTTGTACTGGTATCTGTGTATTATCACAGTCGGGGATTTTCTTATGCTGAACTTAGATTCAGTATTATGGGAGTTTGGTGACTTTTGTGGAGGATCTGCTGATGGTCCCTACTTAGTGTCGTTATATTATCTCCTTGTCCCTGATTCTGTGTCGCAGTTGCTTGTTCTATTGCTATTGGGCTTAGCATTCTTTTTATTGTTCAAGCAGACTGTTCTGATTGCCAGTTGGTCAAGAAGTTAGTTTATGTGAGGACTTTGTCAGTCACTTGTTTAAGTCTAGTCGAGTTGTGAGACATAGCGAACTACTTAGAGCACTTACACACATACACAAACTTGTACATATTTGTAATATCTTATTAAATGTTAATGTACCAGACGGTACTTAAGAATTATAAATGTGATATGTGCTTTCAGCACAATAATATTGTACTTGAGAGAAGTGATATTATTTTGATTACTGTGATTAATTTAATTTAATTTAATTTGATAATATACCTCTAGACTTAATAAATTTATTAAATTTTAATTTCTCTAGTTAGTAGCCTACCAGTTGTATTCCTGAAGCACTATTGAATAATACTGAATGTTAATGGATCATTGGACCAGGATACTGACTACTTGTTACGAAAACCCAGTAACAGGCTGGATGCCAGAAGGGCAGTCCTTTCTAGTATTACCTGGAGATCTCTAAGCTTTTAGAATCGCGTTTTTGTAACAGAAGTATATGAGACAGTGTGAGGGAAGTGTGTGAGACAGTGTGAGGGAAGTGTGTGAGGCAGTGTGAGGGAAGTGTGTGAGGCAGTGTGAGGGAAGTGTGTGAGACAGTGTGAGGGAAGTGTGTGAGGCAGTGTGAGGGAAGTGTGTGAGGCAGTGTGAGGGAAGTGTGTGAGACAGTGTGAGGGAAGTGTGTGAGGCAGTGTGAGGGAAGTGTGTGAGGCAGTGTGAGGGAAGTGTGTGAGGCAGTGTGAGGGAAGTGTGTGAGGCAGTGTGAGGGAAGTGTGTGAGGCAGTGTGAGGGAAGTGTGTGAGGCAGTGTGAGGGAAGTGTGTGAGGCAGTGTGAGGGAAGTGTGTGAGGCAGTGTGAGGGAAGTGTGTGAGGCAGTGTGAGGGAAGTGTGTGAGACAGTGTGAGGGAAGTGTGTGAGGCAGTGTGAGGGAAGTGTGTGAGGCAGTGTGAGGGAAGTGTGTGAGGCAGTGTGAGGGAAGTGTGTGAAACAGTGTGAGGGAAGTGTGTGAGGCAGTGTGAGGGAAGTGTGTGAGGCAGTGTGAGGGAAGTGTGTGAGGCAGTGTGAGGGAAGTGTGTGAGGCAGTGTGAGGGAAGTGTGTGAGACAGTGTGAGGGAAGTGTGTGAGGCAGTGTGAGGGAAGTGTGTGAGGCAGTGTGAGGTAAGTGTGTGAGGTAGTGTGAGGGAAGTGTGTGAGGCAGTGTAAGGGGAGTGTGTGAGGCAGTGTGAGGGAAGTGTGTGAGGCAGTGTGAGGGAAGTGTGTAAAACAGTGTAAGGGGAATGTGTGAGGCAGTTTGAGGGAAGTGTGTGAGGAAGTGTGAGGGGAGTGTGTGAGACAGTTTGAGGGAAATGTGTGAGGAAGTGTAAAGGGAGTGTGTGAGGCAGTGTGAGGGAAGTGTGTGAGGCAGTGTGAGGGAAGTGTGTGAGACAGTGTAAGGGAACTGTATGAGGCACTGTAAGGGGAGTGTGTGAGGCAGTGTGAGGGAAGTGTGTGGGATAGTGTAAGGGGAGTATGTGAGGCAGTGTGAGGGAAGTGTGTGAGGCAGTGTGAGGGAAGTGTGTGAGGCAGTGTAAGGGAAGTGTGTGAGGCAGTGTGAGGGAAGTGTGTAAGGCAGTGTGAGGGAAGTGTGTGAGGCAGTGTGAGGGAAGTGTGTGAGGCAGTGTGAGGGAAGTGTGTGAGGCAGTGTGAGGGAAGTGTGTGAGGCAGTGTGAGGGAAGTGTGTGAGGCAGTGTGAGGGAAGTGTGTGAGGCAGTGTGAGGGAAGTGTGTGAGGCAGTGTGAGGGAAGTGTGTGAGGCAGTGTGAGGGAAGTGTGTGAGGCAGTGTGAGGGAAGTGTGTGAGGCAGTGTGAGGGAAGTGTGTGAGGCAGTGTGAGGGAAGTGTGTGAGGCAGTGTGAGGGAAGTGTGTGAGGCAGTGTAAGGGGAGTGTGTGAGGCAGTGTGAGGGAAGTGTGTGAGGCAGTGTGAGGGAAGTGTGTAAAACAGTGTAAGGGGAATGTGTGAGGCAGTTTGAGGGAAGTGTGTGAGGAAGTGTGAGGGGAGTGTGTGAGACAGTTTGAGGGAAATGTGTGAGGAAGTGTAAAGGGAGTGTGTGAGGCAGTGTGAGGGAAGTGTGTGAGGCAGTGTGAGGGAAGTGTGTGAGACAGTGTAAGGGAACTGTATGAGGCACTGTAAGGGGAGTGTGTGAGGCAGTGTGAGGGAAGTGTGTGGGATAGTGTAAGGGGAGTATGTGAGGCAGTGTGAGGGAAGTGTGTGAGGCAGTGTGAGGGAAGTGTGTGAGGCAGTGTAAGGGAAGTGTGTGAGGCAGTGTGAGGGAAGTGTGTAAGGCAGTGTGAGGGAAGTGTGTGAGGCAGTGTGAGGGAAGTGTGTGAGGCAGTGTGAGGGAAGTGTGTGAGGCAGTGTGAGGGAAGTGTGTGAGGCAGTGTGAGGGAAGTGTGTGAGGCAGTGTGAGGGAAGTGTGTGAGGCAGTGTGAGGGAAGTGTGTGAGGCAGTGTGAGGGAAGTGTGTGAGGCAGTGTGAGGGAAGTGTGTGAGGCAGTGTGAGGGAAGTGTGTGAGGCAGTGTGAGGGAAGTGTGTGAGGCAGTGTGAGGGAAGTGTGTGAGGCAGTGTGAGGGAAGTGTGTGAGGCAGTGTGAGGGAAGTGTGTGAGACAGTGTGAGGGAAGTGTGTGTGGCAGTGTGAGGCAGTGTGAGGGAAGTGTGTGAGGCAGTGTGAGGGAAGTGTGTGAGGCAGTGTGAGGGAAGTGTGTGAGACAGTGTGAGGGAAGTGTGTGAGGCAGTGTGAGGGAAGTGTGTGAGGCAGTGTGAGGGAAGTGTGTGAGGCAGTGTGAGGGAAGTGTGTGAGGCAGTGTAAGGGGAGTGTGTGAGGCAGTGTGAGGGAAGTGTGTGAGGCAGTGTGAGGGAAGTGTGTGAGGAAGTGTAAGGGGAGTGTGTGAGGCAGTTTGAGGGAAGTGTGTGAGGAAGTGTAAGGGGAGTGTGTGAGGCAGTGTGAGGGAAGTGTGTGAGGCGGTGTGAGGGAAGTGTGTGAGGCAGTGTAAGGGAAGTGTGTGAGGCAATGTGAGGGAAGTGTGTGAGGCAGTGTGAGGGAAGTGTGTGAGGTAGTGCGAGGGAAGTATGTGAGGCAGTGTGAGGGAAGTGTGTGAGGCAGTGTGAGGGAAGTGTGTGAGGCAGTGCGAGGGAAGTATGTGAGGCAGTGTGAGGGAAGTGTGTGAGGCAGTGTGAGGGAAGTGTGTGAGGCAGTGTGAGGGAAGTGTGTGAGGCAGTGTGAGGGGAAGTGTGTGAGGCAGTGTGAGGGAAGTGTTTGAGGCAGTGTGAGGGGAGTGTTTGAGGCAGTGTGAGGGGAGTGTTTGAGGCAGTGTATAAACTGGTATAAACTGATTAAAACAATTATTTGAGATCTCCATATTCTAAATGCCTCCATCCTTCTGTTTTATTAATTTCAATATTTTCTTCAGAATAACTCTCATAAGAACTTCAAGAGGAGCCGCCGTCCGTTATGTCAGCAAGTAGACTCAACCAAACATATTTTTCGTCACACATATATATATATATATATATATATATATATATATATATATATATATTTGTTAATTTATACCATGAATTAACGAAAGATCCTGGACTTAACCTTAAGAAACAGACGAAGGAAATGCGATAATAATTATGAACAAAGTGGGAGTTGTCACAGTTGCTCTTTGCTGATGACTCTGTGCTTTTGGAGGATTCTGAAGGAAAGTTACAGAGGTGGATGAGTTTGGTAGGGTATGTAAAAGAAGAAAATTAAAAGTGAATATAGGGAAGAGTAAGGTGACGAGGATAACAGAAAAATTAGTGGATAAACATGTTGCTAGAAGACATAAGAAATTAGGTTCCTCTTAAAGTTAGGTAAAATCCTTCTCAGTGTCAACATTTTCATCTAAAGGGAAAAATACCTCACATTTTCCCGATAAAATGATCAATTCGTCGCCTCTACACTTCAGCAACAATCCCAACCTTATTTATTTATTAAAAGTTTGAAGCCGATCTCTAGAAGCTTTCTCAAGAAATTGCAACGGAACCAAAATCTCATTTGAGTCTAAAAAAAATGACTGAGTGCCCCTGTGTATCCCAGTAACTGTACGAACCTTCCCGTAGCTGCAGTACACCAACGCTTAAAGTTTCAGTCCGATCGAAAGGACCGTTCTCACATTATAAACGATAACCTTGTGCCTAATAAACACACTAACTCTGAGAGTTTGAAGCCTATACCAAGAGGTATTCTCTAGCGATAACCCCAAAACTGATAAGGCTGACAGCCAGTGGTCAATAATGTTTGAGTGTCAAGACTGACAGCGAGTGGACATAAATGTCGCAGACAGAACTAAACAAAGCGAAGTGACACAGTTATTGGAAGCTGAACTAAACTGACAGACGGGAAACAGTGAAAAAAAAAAATAAAGGAGAACTCGGGAAGAGAGTTTTCTGACACGGGAGAAAACGGAGGAAATGTTTGACATGGGAGGACACACACGAGGGTCACCAAGGTCTGGTGATGAAACAGTGAGAAAGGCCTTTTTTTCACCTTTTTTTACGTGGGAGTGATCACAGGGAGACGAATGTTTGATAAAAGAGAGAGAGAGAGAGAGAGAGAGAGAGAGAGAGAGAGAGAGAGAGAGAGAGAGAGAGAAAGAGAGAAAGAGATTTGACAAGTATAGAAAGAGAATGAGGAGAGGGTAGAACACGAGGGGACACACATGTTTGATAAGGGAGAAAAGAGACATAAATGTTGGACACGTCACGAAATGGGCTGGAAGGAGGGGACACGAATGCCAGAATAATTGTACTCAGTGTGAGTGAGGCAGAGTTGCTGTGCTGTGGGAGTGAACATGCAGAGTTGCTGCACTGTGGGAGTGAACAGGCAGAGTTGCTGCTCTGTGGGAGTGAACAGGCAGAGTTGCTGCACTGTGGGAGTGAACAGGCAGAGTTGCTGCACTGTGGGAGTGAACAGGCAGAGTTGCTGCTCTGTGGGAGTGAACAGGCAGAGTTGCTGCACTGTGGGAGTGAACAGAGTTGCTGCACTGTGGGAGTGAACAGACAGAGTTGCTGCACTGTGGGAGTGAACAGAGTTGCTGCACTGTGGGAGTGAACAGACAGAGTTGCTGCACTGTGGGAGTGAACAGACAGAGTTGCTGCACTGTGGGAGTGAACAGACAGAGTTGCTGCACTGTGGGAGTGAACAGACAGAGTTGCTGCACTGTGGGAGTGAACAGACAGAGTTGCTGCACTGTGGGAGTGAACAGACAGAGTTGCTGCACTGTGGGAGTGAACAGGCAGAGTTGCTGCACTGTGGGAGTGAACAGACAGAGTTGCTGCACTGTGGGAGTGAACAGACAGAGTTGCTGCACTGTGGGAGTGAACAGACAGAGTTGCTGCACTGTGGGAGTGAACAGACAGAGTTGCTGCACTGTGGGAGTGAACAGACAGAGTTGCTGCACTGTGGGAGTGAACAGACAGAGTTGCTGCACTGTGGGAGTGAACAGACAGAGTTGCCGCACTGTGGGAGTGAACAGACAGAGTTGCTGAACTGTGGGAGTGAACAGACAGAGTTGCTGCACTGTGGGAGTGAACAGACAGAGTTGCTGCACTGTGGGAGTGAACAGACAGAGTTGCTGCACTGTGGGAGTGAACAGGCAGAGTTGCTGCACTGTGGGAGTGAACAGACAGAGTTGCTGCACTGTGGGAGTGAACAGACAGAGTTGCTGCACTGTGGGAGTGAACAGACAGAGTTGCTGCACTGTGGGAGTGAACAGACAGAGTTGCCGCACTGTGGGAGTGAACAGACAGAGTTGCCGCACTGTGGGAGTGAACAGGCAGAGTTGCTGCACTGTGGGAGTGAACAGACAGAGTTGCTGCACTGTGGGAGTGAACAGGCAGAGTTGCTGCACTGTGGGAGTGAACAGGCAGAGTTGCTGCACTGTGGGAGTGAACAGACAGAGTTGCTGCACTGTGGGAGTGAACAGACAGAGTTGCTGCACTGTGGGAGTGAACAGACAGAGTTGCTGAACTGTGGGAGTGAACAGACAGAGTTGCTGCACTGTGGGAGTGAACAGACAGAGTTGCTGAACTGTGGGAGTGAACAGGCAGAGTTGCTGCACTGTGGGAGTGAACAGGCAGAGTTGCTGCACTGTGGGAGTGAACAGACAGAGTTGCTGAACTGTGGGAGTGAACAGGCAGAGTTGCTGCACTGTGGGAGTGAACAGGCAGAGTTGCTGCACTGTGGGAGTGAACAGGCAGAGTTGCTGCACTGTGGGAGTGAACAGACAGAGTTGCTGCACTGTGGGAGTGAACAGACAGAGTTGCTGCACTGTGGGAGTGAACAGACAGAGTTGCTGAACTGTGGGAGTGAACAGACAGAGTTGCTGCACTGTGGGAGTGAACAGGCAGAGTTGCTGCACTGTGGGAGTGAACAGGCAGAGTTGCTGCACTGTGGGAGTGAACAGACAGAGTTACTGAACTGTGGGAGTGAACAGGCAGAGTTGCTGCACTGTGGGAGTGAACAGGCAGAGTTGCTGCACTGTGGGAGTGAACAGGCAGAGTTGCTGCACTGTGGGAGTGAACAGACAGAGTTGCTGAACTGTGGGAGTGAACAGACAGAGTTGCTGCACTGTGGGAGTGAACAGGCAGAGTTGCTGCACTGTGGGAGTGAACAGGCAGAGTTGCTGCACTGTGGGAGTGAACAGACAGAGTTGCTGAACTGTGGGAGTGAACAGGCAGAGTTGCTGCACTGTGGGAGTGAACAGGCAGAGTTGCTGCACTGTGGGAGTGAACAGGCAGAGTTGCTGCACTGTGGGAGTGAACAGACAGAGTTGCTGCACAGTGGGAGTGAACAGACAGAGTTGCTGCACTGTGGGAGTGAACAGACAGAGTTGCTGAACTGTGGGAGTGAACAGACAGAGTTGCTGCACTGTGGGAGTGAACAGGCAGAGTTGCTGCACTGTGGGAGTGAACAGGCAGAGTTGCTGCACTGTGGGAGTGAACAGACAGAGTTGCTGCACTGTGGGAGTGAACAGACAGAGTTGCTGCACTGTGGGAGTGAACAGACAGAGTTGCTGAACTGTGGGAGTGAACAGACAGAGTTGCTGCACTGTGGGAGTGAACAGGCAGAGTTGCTGCACTGTGGGAGTGAACAGGCAGAGTTGCTGCACTGTGGGAGTGAACAGACAGAGTTGCTGCACTGTGGGAGTGAACAGACAGAGTTGCTGCACTGTGGGAGTGAACAGACAGAGTTGCTGAACTGTGGGAGTGAACAGACAGAGTTGCTGCACTGTGGGAGTGAACAGACAGAGTTGCTGCACTGTGGGAGTGAACAGAGTTGCTGCACTGTGGGAGTGAACAGAGTTGCTGCACTGTGGGAGTGAACAGACAGAGTTGCTGAACTGTGGGAGTGAACAGACAGAGTTGCTGCACTGTGGGAGTGAACAGACAGAGTTGCTGCACTGTGGGAGTGAACAGAGTTGCTGCACTGTGGGAGTGAACAGACAGAGTTGCTGAACTGTGGGAGTGAACAGACAGAGTTGCTGCACTGTGGGAGTGAACAGGCAGAGTTGCTGCACTGTGGGAGTGAACAGGCAGAGTTGCTGCACTGTGGGAGTGAACAGGCAGAGTTGCTGCACTGTGGGAGTGAACAGACAGAGTTGCTGCACTGTGGGAGTGAACAGACAGAGTTGCTGCACTGTGGGAGTGAACAGACAGAGTTGCTGAACTGTGGGAGTGAACAGACAGAGTTGCTGCACTGTGGGAGTGAACAGACAGAGTTGCTGCACTGTGGGAGTGAACAGGCAGAGTTGCTGCACTGTGGGAGTGAACAGGCAGAGTTGCTGCACTGTGGGAGTGAACAGGCAGAGTTGCTGCACTGTGGGAGTGAACAGACAGAGTTGCTGCACTGTGGGAGTGAACAGGCAGAGTTGCTGCACTGTGGGAGTGAACAGGCAGAGTTGCTGCACTGTGGGAGTGAACAGACAGAGTTGCTGCACTGTGGGAGTGAATAGGCAGAGTTGCTGCACTGTGGGAGTGAACAGGCAGAGTTGCTGCACTGTGGGAGTGAACAGAGTTGCTGCACTGTGGGAGTGAACAGACAGAGTTGCTGCACTGTGGGAGTGAACAGACAGAGTTGCTGCACTGTGGGAGAGAACAGACAGAGTTGCTGCACTGTGGGAGTGAACAGGCAGAGTTGCTGCACTGTGGGAGTGAACAGAGTTGCTGCACTGTGGGAGTGAACAGGCAGAGTTGCTGCACTGTGGGAGTGAACAGACAGAGTTGCTGCACTGTGGGAGTGAACAGGCAGAGTTGCTGCACTGTGGGAGTGAACAGAGTTGCTGCACTGTGGGAGTGAACAGGCAGAGTTGCTGCACTGTGGGAGTGAACAGACAGAGTTGCTGCACTCTGGGAGTGAACAGACAGAGTTGCTGCACTGTGGGAGTGAACAGGCAGAGTTGCTGCACTGTGGGAGTGAACAGACAGAGTTGCTGCACTGTGGGAGTGAACAGACAGAGTTGCTGCACTGTGGGAGTGAACAGGCAGAGTTGCTGCACTGTGGGAGTGAACAGACAGAGTTGCTGCACTGTGGGAGTGAACAGACAGAGTTGCTGCACTGTGGGAGTGAACAGACAGAGTTGCTGCACTGTGGGAGTGAACAGGCAGAGTTGCTGCACTGTGGGAGTGAACAGGCAGAGTTGCTGCACTGTGGGAGTGAACAGGCAGAGTTGCTGCACTGTGGGAGTGAACAGACAGAGTTGCTGCACTGTGGGAGTGAACAGACAGAGTTGCTGCACTGTGGGAGTGAACAGGCAGAGTGTGTGATGGAGTGTGTTGGAGTGTGTGTTGGAGTGTGTGTTGGAGTGTGTGTTGGAGTGTGTTAAAGTGTGTGATGGAGTGTGTGTTGGAGTGTGTGATGAAGTGTGTTGGAGTGCGTGATGGAGTGTGTGATGGAGTGTGTGTTGGAGTGTGTGTTGGAGTGTGTGATGGAGTGTGTGTTGGAGTGTGTGTTGGAGTGTGTGATGGAGTGTGTGTTGGAGTGTGTGTTGGAGTGTGTGTTGGAGTGTGTGTGATGGAGCGTGTGTTGGAGTGTGTGTTGGAGTGTGTTGGAGTGTGCGTTGGAGTGTGTGATGGAGTGTGTGATGGAGTGTGTGTTGGAGTGTGTGATGGAGTGTGCGTTGGAGTGTGTGTTGGAGTGTGTGTTGGAGTGTGTGTTGGAGTGTGCGTTGGAGTGTGTGTTGGAGTGTGTGTTGGAGTGTGTGATGGAGTGTGTGTTGGAGTGTGTGTTGGAGTGTGTGTTCGTGAGTGTGTTGGAGTGTGTGATGGAGTGTGTGATGGAGTGTGTGATGGAGTGTGTGTTGGAGTGTGTGATGGAGTGTGTGTTGGAGTGTGTGTTGGAGTGTGCGTTGGAGTGTGTGATGGAGTGTGTGATGGAGTGTGTGTTGGAGTGTGTGATGGAGTGTGCGTTGGAGTGTGTGATGGAGTGTGTGTTGGAGTGTGTGTTGGAGTGTGTGATGGAGTGTGTGATGGAGTGTGTGTTGGAGTGTGTGATGGAGTGTGCGTTGGAGTGTGTGATGGAGTGTGTGTTGGAGTGTGTGATGGAGTGTGTGATGGAGTGTGTGATGGAGTGTGTGTTGGAGTGTGTGTTGGAGTGTGCGTTGGAGTGTGCGATGGAGTGTGTGATGGAGTGTGTGTTGGAGTGTGTGATGGAGTGTGTGTTGGAGTGTGCGTTGGAGTGTGTGTTGGAGTGTGTGATGGAGTGTGTGATGGAGTGTGTGATGGAGTGTGCGTTGGAGTGTGTGTTGGAGTGTGCGTTGGAGTGTGTGATGGAGTGTGTGATGGAGTGTGTGATGGAGTGTGTGTTGGAGTGTGTGATGGAGTGTGCGTTGGAGTGTGTGATGGAGTGTGTGATGAAGTGTGTTGGAGTGCGTGATGGAGTGTGTGATGGAGTGTGTGTTGGAGTGTGTGATGGAGTGTGTGATGGAGTGTGTGTTGGAGTGTGTGATGGAGTGTGTGATGGAGTGTGTGTTGGAGTGTGTGATGGAGTGTGTGTTAGAGTGTGTGATGGAGTGTGTGATGGAGTGTGTGTTGGAGTGTGTGATGGAGTGTGTGATGGAGTGTGTGTTGGAGTGTGTGATGGAGTGTGTGTTAGAGTGTGTGATGGAGTGTGCGTTGGAGTGTGTGATGGAGTGTGTGTTGGAGTGTGTGTTGGAGTGTGCGTTGGAGTGTGTGTTGGAGTGTGTGATGGAATGTGTGTTGGAGTGTGTGATGGAGTGTGTGTTGGAGTGTGTGTTGGAGTGTGTGTTCGTGAGTGTGTTGGAGTGTGTGATGGAGTGTGTGATGGAGTGTGTGTTGGAGTGTGTGATGGAGTGTGTGTTGGAGTGTGTGATGGAGTGTGTGTTGGAGTGTGTGTTGGAGTGTGTGTTGGAGTGTGTGTTGGAGTGTGCGTTGGAGTGTGTGTTGGAGTGTGTGATGGAGTGTGTGTTGGAGTGTGTGTTGGAGTGTGTGATGGAGTGTGTGTTGGAGTGTGTGTTGGAGTGTGTGTTGGAGTGTGTGTTGGAGTGTGTGTTGGAGTGTGTGTTGGAGTGTGTGTTGGAGTGTGTGTTGGAGTGTGTTGGAGTGTGTGTTGGAGTGTGTGTTGGAGTGTGTGATGGAGTGTGTGATGGAGTGTGTGTTGGAGAGTGTGTTAGAGTGTGTGATGGAGTGTGTGATGGAGTGTGTGATGGAGTGTGTGATGGAGAGTGTGTTGGAGTGTGTGTTGGAGTGTGTGATGGAGTGTGTGATGGAGAGTGTGTTGGAGTGTGTGTTGGAGTGTGTGTTGGAGTGTGTTGGAGTGTGTGATGGAGAGTGTGTTGGAGTGTGTGTTGGAGTGTGTGATGGAGTGTGTGATGGAGAGTGTGTTGGAGTGTGTGTTGGAGTGTGTGTTGGAGTGTGTGTTGGAGTGTGTGTTGGAGTGTGTGATGAAGAGTGTGTTGGAGTGTGTGTTGGAGTGTGTGATGAAGAGTGTGTTAGAGTGTGTGTAAGATGGTCTCAGAAACTGTGTGACAGAATCACATAACATTACATCCCCATAATAGCGACCTACTCCCAGACTTCCCTATTGACACCCTGATCAACTAACCTATTACTCCTCGCAGCACTAAATCATTCCCAGCTCCTACACCAAGAATACTGTATTCCAGTTTTAATCCATCAAACCTTGACGGGTCTCCCAGCTGCTCAACACTCTGATATCAAAATGATGTAATTAAAACTTGTTGTAATTAGGAAAATACTGAACGTGACCTGGAATTACAACCCGTCCGTTATTGTTCGTTGTTCTAAGTACAAATTACTTGATCATTATATCAAACACTGGTAGGTACGTTGCTTTAAACAATGGCGGGAATTCTGACTGTGGTGGCCCGGTGGCCCGGTGGCCTGGTGGGTAAAGCTCCCGCTTCACACACGGAGGGCCCGGGTTCGATTCCCGGCGGGTGGAAACATTTCGACACGTTTCCTTACACCTGTTGTCCTGTTCACCTAGCAGCAAATAGGTACCTGGGTGTTAGTCGACTGGTGTGGGTGGCATCCTGGGGGACAAGATTAAGGACCCCAATGGTAATAAGTTAGACAGTCCTCGATGACGCACTGACTTTCTTGGGTTATCCTGGGTGGCTAACCCTCCGGGGCTAAAAATCCGAACGAAATCTTATCTTATCTTATCTTATCAAACCCAAGGTAGTTTGGCCAGTTTGGGTTGACCTGGAGTTTACCTGGAGAGGATTTCAGGGGGTCAACGCCCCCGCGGCTTGGTCTGAGACCAGGAATCATGGTGGATCAGGGTCTGTCCAACCAGGGTGTTACTGCTGAGGAAACGTTTCGCCACACAGTGCCTTCATCAGTTCCATGAGAAGAAGAATGGTGAAGATCAGAAGGGGTTGAGGTGTTCAGTCCCTCAACCTGGAGTCGACGTAATCACTCCATCAATCTTGAAAAAATTACACCAAATACGGGAAGAACTGCCTTATAATCCACATGTGGATTAGATAAATCCATATGTGGATTTAATCTAATATAAACACGGCAAGCAAACACGCCTTACATCACGTACGTCAGTTTGCGTGCTGCCAGTAGTAACAGCCTGTGTTGACAAGTACGACACATAAGAATATAACGAACAGCTATTGGTTCATGCTAGGCAGGTCCAACTCAACACAAACCCAATTGGATAAGTCACTTGTTTATCGACGTGTCGTTTTTTATAAGCCATTTGCATATATATGTGGAAGTACAGAAAGTGGTTGTCGTCCTGTAGTGTGGACAAGACGACCTGAATAACATTACCTCAACTGTATTGACTTGAGTCAGTCAGTCACTGTGTCGTCACTCTAGTATTTAAGACTGGAACCAGTCAGTCAGTCACTGTGTCGTCATTCTAGTATTCAAGACTGGCACCAGTCAGTCAGTCACTGTGTCGTCACTCTAGTATTCAAGACTGGCACCAGTCAGTCAGTCACTGTGTCGTCACTCTAGTATTTAAGACTGGCACCAGTCAGTCAGTCACTGTGTCGTTACTCTAGTATTCAAGACTGGAACCAGTCAGTCAGTCACTGTGTCGTTACTCTAGTATTCAAGACTGGAACCAGTCAGTCAGTCACTGTGTCGTTACTCTAGTATTCAAGACTGGAACCAGTCAGTCAGTCACTGTGTCGTTACTCTAGTATTCAAGACTGGCACCAGTCAGTCAGTCACTGTGTCGTTATTCTAGTATTCAAGACTGGCACCAGTCAGTCAGTCACTGTGTCGTTATTCTCGTATTCAAGACTGGCACCAGTCAGTCAGTCACTGTGTCGTCACTCGAGTATTCAAGACTGGAACCAGTCAGTCAGTCACTGTGTCATTACTCTAGTATTCAAGACTGGCACCAGTCAGTCAGTCACTGTGTCATTACTCTAGTATTCAAGACTGGCACCAGTCAGTCAGTCACTGTGTCGTTACTCTAGTATTCAAGACTGGAACCAGTCAGTCAGTCACTGTGTCGTTACTCTAGTATTCAAGACTGGCACCAGTCAGTCAGTCACTGTGTCGTTATTCTAGTATTCAAGACTGGCACCAGTCAGTCAGTCACTGTGTCGTTATTCTCGTATTCAAGACTGGCACCAGTCAGTCAGTCACTGTGACATTATTCTAGTATTCAAGACTGGAACCAGTCAGTCAGTCACTGTGTCGTTACTCTAGTATTCAAGACTGGAACCAGTCAGTCAGTCACTGTGTCGTTACTCTACTATTCAAGACTGGCACCAGTCAGTCAGTCACTGTGTCGTCACTCTAGTATTCAAGACTGGCACCAGTCAGTCAGTCACTGTGTCGTTACTCTAGTATTCAAGACTGGAACCAGTCAGTCAGTCACTGTGTCGTCACTCTAGTATTCAAGACTGGCACCAGTCAGTCAGTCACTGTGTCGTCACTCTAGTATTCAAGACTGGCACCAGTCAGTCAGTCACTGTGTCGTTTTTCTAGTATTCAAGACTGGAACCAGTCAGTCAGTCACTGTGTCGTTACTCTAGTATTCAAGACTGGAACCAGTCAGTCAGTCACTGTGTCGTCACTCTAGTATTCAAGACTGGCACCAGTCAGTCATTCACTGTGTCGTCACTCTAGTATTCAAGACTGGCACCAGTCAGTCAGTCAATGTGTCGTTACTCTAGTATTCAAGACTGGCACCAGTCAGTCAGTCACTGTGTCGTCACTCTAGTATTCAAGACTGGAACCAGTCAGTCAGTCACTGTGTCGTTACTCTAGTATTCAAGACTGGCACCAGTCAGTCAGTCACTGTGTCGTTATCTAGTATTCAAGACTGGCACAAGTCAGTCAGTCACTGTGTCGTTATTCTAGTATTCAAGACTGGCACCAGTCAGTCAGTCACTGTGTCGTTATTCTAGTATTCAAGACTGGCACCAGTCAGTCAGTCACTGTGTCGTTACTCTAGTATTCAAGATTGGCACCAGTCAGTCAGTCACTGTGTCGTTATTCTAGTATTCAAGACTGGCACAAGTCAGTCAGTCACTGTGTCGTCACTCTAGTATTCAAGACTGGCACCAGTCAGTCAGTCACTGTGTCGTTATTCTAGTATTCAAGACTGGCACCAGTCAGTCAGTCACTGTGTCGTTATTCTCGTATTCAAGACTGGCACCAGTCAGTCAGTCACTGTGTCGTCACTCTAGTATTCAAGACTGGCACCAGTCAGTCAGTCACTGTGTCGTTATTCTAGTATTCAAGACTGGCACCAGTCAGTCAGTCACTGTGTCATCACTCTAGTATTCAAGAATGGAACCAGTCAGTCAGTCACTGTGTCGTCACTCTAGTATTCAAGACTGGCACCAGTCAGTCAGTCACTGTGTCGTCACTCTAGTATTCAAGACTGGAACCAGTCAGTCAGTCACTGTGTCCTCACTCTAGTATTCAAGACTGGCACCAGTCAGTCAGTCACTGTGTCGTCACTCTAGTATTCAAGACTGGCACCAGTCAGTCAGTCACTGTGTCGTTACTCTAGTATTCAAGACTGGCACCAGTCAGTCAGTCACTGTGTCGTTACTCTAGTATTCAAGACTGGCACCAGTCAGTCAGTCACTGTGTCGTTATTCTAGTATTCAAGACTGGCACCAGTCAGTCAGTCACTGTGTCGTCACTCTAGTATTCAAGACTGGCACCAGTCAGTCAGTCACTGTGTCGTTATTCTAGTATTCAAGACTGGCACCAGACAGTCAGTCACTGTGTCGTTATTCTCGTATTCAAGACTGGCACCAGTCAGTCAGTCACTGTGTCGTCACTCTAGTATTCAAGACTGGCACCAGTCAGTCAGTCACTGTGTCGTTATTCTAGTATTCAAGACTGGCACCAGTCAGTCAGTCACTGTGTCGTCACTCTAGTATTCAAGACTGGAACCAGTCAGTCAGTCACTGTGTCGTCACTCTAGTATTCAAGACTGGCACCAGTCAGTCAGTCACTGTGTCGTCACTCTAGTATTCAAGACTGGAACCAGTCAGTCAGTCACTGTGTCGTCACTCTAGTATTCAAGACTGGAACCAGTCAGTCAGTCACTGTGTCGTTACTCTAGTATTCAAGACTGGAACCAGTCAGTCAGTCACTGTGTCGTCACTCTAGTATTCAAGACTGGAACCAGTCAGTCAGTCACTGTGTCGTCACTCTAGTATTCAAGACTGGCACCAGTCAGTCAGTCACTGTGTCGTTACTCTAGTATTCAAGACTGGCACCAGTCAGTCAGTCACTGTGTCGTTATTCTAGTATTCAAGACTGGCACCAGTCAGTCAGTCACTGTGTCGTTATTCTAGTATTCAAGACTGGCACCAGTCAGTCAGTCACTGTGTCGTTACTCTAGTATTCAAGACTGGCACCAGTCAGTCAGTCACTGTGTCGTTATTCTAGTATTCAAGACTGGCACCAGTCAGTCAGTCACTGTGTCGTTACTCTAGTATTCAAGACTGGCACCAGTCAGTCAGTCACTGTGTCGTTATTCTAGTATTCAAGACTGGCACCAGTCAGTCAGTCACTGTGTCGTTATTCTAGTATTCAAGACTGGCACCAGTCAGTCAGTCACTGTGTCGTTACTCTAGTATTCAAGACTGGCACCAGTCAGTCAGTCACTGTGTCGTTATTCTAGTATTCAAGACTGCCACCAGTCAGTCAGTCACTGTGTCGTTACTCTAGTATTCAAGACTGGCACCAGTCAGTCAGTCACTGTGTCGTTATTCTAGTATTCAAGACTGGCACCAGTCAGTCAGTCACTGTGTCGTTATTCTAGTATTCAAGACTGGCACCAGTCAGTCAGTCACTGTGTCGTTACTCTAGTATTCAAGACTGGCACCAGTCAGTCAGTCACTGTGTCGTTATTCTAGTATTCAAGACTGGCACCAGTCAGTCAGTCACTGTGTCGTCACTCTAGTATTCAAGACTGGCACCAGTCAGTCAGTCACTGTGTCGTTATTCTAGTATTCAAGACTGGCACCAGTCAGTCAGTCACTGTGTCGTTACTCTAGTATTCAAGACTGGCACCAGTCAGTCAGTCACTGTGTCGTTATTCTAGTATTCAAGACTGGAACCAGTCAGTCAGTCACTGTGTCGTTATTCTAGTATTCAAGACTGGAACCAGTCAGTCAGTCACTGTGTCGTTATTCTAGTATTCAAGACTGGCACCAGTCAGTCAGTCACTGTGTCGTTACTCTAGTATTCAAGACTGGAACCAGTCAGTCAGTCACTGTGTCGTTATTCTAGTATTCAAGACTGGAACCAGTCAGTCAGTCACTGTGTCGTTATTCTAGTATTCAAGACTGGCACCAGTCAGTCAGTCACTGTGTCGTTACTCTAGTATTCAAGACTGGAACCAGTCAGTCAGTCACTGTGTCCTCACTCTAGTATTCAAGACTGGCACCAGTCAGTCAGTCACTGTGTCGTCACTCTAGTATTCAAGACTGGAACCAGTCAGTCAGTCACTGTGTCCTCACTCTAGTATTCAAGACTGGCACCAGTCAGTCAGTCACTGTGTCGTCACTCTAGTATTCAAGACTGGCACCAGTCAGTCAGTCACTGTGTCGTTACTCTAGTATTCAAGACTGGCACCAGTCAGTCAGTCACTGTGTCGTTACTCTAGTATTCAAGACTGGCACCAGTCAGTCAGTCACTGTGTCGTTATTCTAGTATTCAAGACTGGCACCAGTCAGTCAGTCACTGTGTCGTCACTCTAGTATTCAAGACTGGCACCAGTCAGTCAGTCACTGTGTCGTTATTCTAGTATTCAAGACTGGCACCAGACAGTCAGTCACTGTGTCGTTATTCTCGTATTCAAGACTGGCACCAGTCAGTCAGTCACTGTATCGTCACTCTAGTATTCAAGACTGGCACCAGTCAGTCAGTCACTGTGTCGTTATTCTAGTATTCAAGACTGGCACCAGTCAGTCAGTCACTGTGTCGTCACTCTAGTATTCAAGACTGGAACCAGTCAGTCAGTCACTGTGTCGTCACTCTAGTATTCAAGACTGGCACCAGTCAGTCAGTCACTGTGTCGTCACTCTAGTATTCAAGACTGGAACCAGTCAGTCAGTCACTGTGTCGTCACTTTAGTATTCAAGACTGGAACCAGTCAGTCAGTCACTGTGTCGTTACTCTAGTATTCAAGACTGGAACCAGTCAGTCAGTCACTGTGTCGTCACTCTAGTATTCAAGACTGGAACCAGTCAGTCAGTCACTGTGTCGTCACTCTAGTATTCAAGACTGGCACCAGTCAGTCAGTCACTGTGTCGTTACTCTAGTATTCAAGACTGGCACCAGTCAGTCAGTCACTGTGTCGTTATTCTAGTATTCAAGACTGGCACCAGTCAGTCAGTCACTGTGTCGTTATTCTAGTATTCAAGACTGGCACCAGTCAGTCAGTCACTGTGTCGTTACTCTAGTATTCAAGACTGGCACCAGTCAGTCAGTCACTGTGTCGTTATTCTAGTATTCAAGACTGGCACCAGTCAGTCAGTCACTGTGTCGTTACTCTAGTATTCAAGACTGGCACCAGTCAGTCAGTCACTGTGTCGTTATTCTAGTATTCAAGACTGGCACCAGTCAGTCAGTCACTGTGTCGTTATTCTAGTATTCAAGACTGGCACCAGTCAGTCAGTCACTGTGTCGTTACTCTAGTATTCAAGACTGGCACCAGTCAGTCAGTCACTGTGTCGTTATTCTAGTATTCAAGACTGCCACCAGTCAGTCAGTCACTGTGTCGTTACTCTAGTATTCAAGACTGGCACCAGTCAGTCAGTCACTGTGTCGTTATTCTAGTATTCAAGACTGGCACCAGTCAGTCAGTCACTGTGTCGTTATTCTAGTATTCAAGACTGGCACCAGTCAGTCAGTCACTGTGTCGTTACTCTAGTATTCAAGACTGGCACCAGTCAGTCAGTCACTGTGTCGTTATTCTAGTATTCAAGACTGGCACCAGTCAGTCAGTCACTGTGTCGTCACTCTAGTATTCAAGACTGGCACCAGTCAGTCAGTCACTGTGTCGTTATTCTAGTATTCAAGACTGGCACCAGTCAGTCAGTCACTGTGTCGTTACTCTAGTATTCAAGACTGGCACCAGTCAGTCAGTCACTGTGTCGTTATTCTAGTATTCAAGACTGGAACCAGTCAGTCAGTCACTGTGTCGTTATTCTAGTATTCAAGACTGGAACCAGTCAGTCAGTCACTGTGTCGTTATTCTAGTATTCAAGACTGGCACCAGTCAGTCAGTCACTGTGTCGTTACTCTAGTATTCAAGACTGGAACCAGTCAGTCAGTCACTGTGTCGTTATTCTAGTATTCAAGACTGGAACCAGTCAGTCAGTCACTGTGTCGTTATTCTAGTATTCAAGACTGGCACCAGTCAGTCAGTCACTGTGTCGTTACTCTAGTATTCAAGACTGGAACCAGTCAGTCAGTCACTGTGTCGTTACTCTAGTATTCAAGACTGGCACCAGTCAGTCAGTCACTGAGTCGTTACTCTAGTATTCAAGACTGGCAAAAGTCAGTCAGTCACTGTGTCGTTATTCTAGTATTCAAGACTGGCACCAGTCAGTCAGTCACTGTGTCGTTACTCTAGTATTCAAGACTGGCACCAGTCAGTCAGTCACTGTGTCGTCACTCTAGTATTCAAGACTGGAACCAGTCAGTCAGTCACTGTGTCGTTACTCTAGTATTCAAGACTGGCACCAGTCAGTCAGTCACTGTGTCGTTATTCTAGTATTCAAGACTGGCACCAGTCAGTCAGTCACTGTGTCGTTATTCTAGTATTCAAGACTGGCACCAGTCAGTCAGTCACTGTGTCGTTACTCTAGTATTCAAGACTGGCACCAGTCAGTCAGTCACTGTGTCGTTATTCTAGTATTCAAGACTGGCACCAGTCAGTCAGTCACTGTGTCGTCACTCTAGTATTCAAGACCGGCACCAGTCAGTCAGTCACTGTGTCGTTATTCTAGTATTTAAGACTGGAACCAGTCAGTCAGTCACTGTGTCGTTATTCTAGTATTCAAGACTGGAACCAGTCAGTCAGTCACTGTGTCGTTATTCTAGTATTCAAGACTGGCACCAGTCAGTCAGTCACTGTGTCGTTACTCTAGTATTCAAGACTGGAACCAGTCAGTCAGTCACTGTGTCGTTATTCTAGTATTCAAGACTGGAACCAGTCAGTCAGTCACTGTGTCGTTATTCTAGTATTCAAGACTGGCACCAGTCAGTCAGTCACTGTGTCGTTACTCTAGTATTCAAGACTGGAACCAGTCAGTCAGTCACTGTGTCGTTATTCTAGTATTCAAGACTGGCACCAGTCAGTCAGTCTGGACAAACCTGATCAAATCAGGAGCCTCTTGGATGTGGCTACTGCCTGACAGTCACTACTGCCTGACAGTCACTACTGCCTGGTAGTCACTACTGCCTGACAGTCACTACTGCCTGACAGTCACTACTGCCTGACAGTCACTACTGCCTGGTAGTCACTACTGCCTGGTAGTCACTACTGCCTGACAGTCACTACTGCCTGGTAGTCACTACTGCCTGACAGTCACTACTGCCTGGTAGTCACTACTGCCTGGCAGTCACTACTGCCTGGTAGTCACTACTGCCTGACAGTCACTACTGCCTGACAGTCACTACTGCCTGACAGTCACTACTGCCTGGTAGTCACTACTGCCTGGTAGTCACTACTGCCTGACAGTCACTACTGCCTGGTAGTCACTACTGCCTGACAGTCACTACTGCCTGACAGTCACTACTGCCTGGTAGTCACTACTGCCTGACAGTCACTACTGCCTGGTAGTCACTACTGCCTGACAGTCACTACTGCCTGGTAGTCACTACTGCCTGGCAGTCACTACTGCCTGGTAGTCACTACTGCCTGACAGTCACTACTGCCTGACAGTCACTACTGCCTGACAGTCACTACTGCCTGACAGTCACTACTGCCTGACAGTCACTACTGCCTGACAGTCACTACTGCCTGACAGTCACTACTGCCTGGCAGTCACTACTGCCTGACAGTCACTACTGCCTGACAGTCACTTCTGCCTGACAGTCACTACTGCCTGGCAGTCACTACTGCCTGGCAGTCACTACTGCCTGGCAGTCACTACTGCCTGGCAGTCACTACTGCCTGACAGTCACTACTGTCTGACAGTCACTACTGCCTGACAGTCACTACTGCCTGACAGTCACTACTGCCTGGTAGTCACTACTGCCTGACAGTCACTACTGCCTGGCAGTCACTACTGCCTGGCAGTCACTACTGCCTGACAGTCACTACTGCCTGGTAGTCACTACTGCCTGACAGTCACTACTGCCTGACAGTCACTACTGCCTGGCAGTCACTACTGCCTGGTAGTCACTACTGCCTGACAGTCACTACTGCCTGACAGTCACTACTGCCTGGCAGTCACTACTGCCTGGTAGTCACTACTGCCTGACAGTCACTACTGCCTGACAGTCACTACTGCCTGACAGTCACTACTGCCTGGCAGTCACTACTGCCTGACAGTCACTACTGCCTGACAGTCACTACTGCCTGACAGTCACTACTGCCTGACAGTCACTACTGCCTGACAGTCACTACTGCCTGACAGTCACTACTGCCTGGCAGTCACTACTGCCTGGCAGTCACTACTGCCTGGCAGTCACTACTGCCTGGCAGTCACTACTGCCTGGTAGTCACTACTGCCTGGCAGTCACTACTGCCTGACAGTCACTACTGCCTGACAGTCACTACTGCCTGACAGTCACTACTGCCTGGCAGTCACTACTGCCTGGCAGTCACTACTGCCTGGCAGTCACTACTGCCTGGTAGTCACTACTGCCTGGCAGTCACTACTGCCTGACAGTCACTACTGCCTGACAGTCACCACTGCCTGGCAGTCACTACTGCCTGGCAGTCACTACTGCCTGGCAGTCACTACTGCCTGGTAGTCACTACTGCCTGGCAGTCACTACTGCCTGACAGTCACTACTGCCTGACAGTCACTACTGCCTGGTAGTCACTACTGCCTGGCAGTCACTACTGCCTGACAGTCACTACTGCCTGACAGTCACTACTGCCTGACAGTCACTACTGCCTGGTAGTCACTACTGCCTGGTAGTCACTACTGCCTGACAGTCACTACTGCCTGGTAGTCACTACTGCCTGACAGTCACTACTGCCTGGTTGTCACTACTGCCTGGCAGTCACTACTGCCTGGTAGTCACTACTGCCTGACAGTCACTACTGCCTGACAGTCACTACTGCCTGTCAGTCACTACTGCCTGGTAGTCACTACTGCCTGGTAGTCACTACTGCCTGACAGTCACTACTGCCTGGTAGTCACTACTGCCTGACAGTCACTACTGCCTGACAGTCACTACTGCCTGGTAGTCACTACTGCCTGACAGTCACTACTGCCTGGTAGTCACTACTGCCTGACAGTCACTACTGCCTGGTAGTCACTACTGCCTGGCAGTCACTACTGCCTGGTAGTCACTACTGCCTGACAGTCACTACTGCCTGACAGTCACTACTGCCTGACAGTCACTACTGCCTGACAGTCACTACTGCCTGACAGTCACTACTGCCTGACAGTCACTACTGCCTGACAGTCACTACTGCCTGGCAGTCACTACTGCCTGACAGTCACTACTGCCTGACAGTCACTTCTGCCTGACAGTCACTACTGCCTGGCAGTCACTACTGCCTGACAGTCACTACTGCCTGGTAGTCACTACTGCCTGACAGTCACTACTGCCTGACAGTCACTACTGCCTGGCAGTCACTACTGCCTGGTAGTCACTACTGCCTGACAGTCACTACTGCCTGACAGTCACTACTGCCTGGGAGTCACTACTGCCTGGTAGTCACTACTGCCTGACAGTCACTACTGCCTGACAGTCACTACTGCCTGGCAGTCACTACTGCCTGGTAGTCACTACTGCCTGACAGTCACTACTGCCTGACAGTCACTACTGCCTGACAGTCACTACTGCCTGGCAGTCACTACTGCCTGACAGTCACTACTGCCTGACAGTCACTACTGCCTGACAGTCACTACTGCCTGACAGTCACTACTGCCTGACAGTCACTACTGCCTGACAGTCACTACTGCCTGGCAGTCACTACTGCCTGGCAGTCACTACTGCCTGGCAGTCACTACTGCCTGGTAGTCACTACTGCCTGGCAGTCACTACTGCCTGACAGTCACTACTGCCTGACAGTCACTACTGCCTGACAGTCACTACTGCCTGGCAGTCACTACTGCCTGGCAGTCACTACTGCCTGGCAGTCACTACTGCCTGGTAGTCACTACTGCCTGGCAGTCACTACTGCCTGACAGTCACTACTGCCTGACAGTCACTACTGCCTGGCAGTCACTACTGCCTGGCAGTCACTACTGCCTGGCAGTCACTACTGCCTGGTAGTCACTACTGCCTGGCAGTCACTACTGCCTGACAGTCACTACTGCCTGACAGTCACTACTGCCTGGTAGTCACTACTGCCTGGCAGTCACTACTGCCTGACAGTCACTACTGCCTGGCAGTCACTACTGCCTGGTAGTCACTACTGCCTGGCAGTCACTACTGCCTGGCAGTCACTACTGCCTGGCAGTCACTACTGCCTGACAGTCACTACTGCCTGACAGTCACTACTGCCTGGCAGTCACTAGTGCCTGGTAGTCACTACTGCCTGGCAGTCACTACTGCCTGGCAGTCACTACTGCCTGACAGTCACTACTGCCTGACAGTCACTACTGCCTGGCAGTCACTACTGCCTGACAGTCACTACTGCCTGGTAGTCACTACTGCCTGACAGTCACTACTGCCTGGTAGTCACTACTGCCTGACAGTCACTACTGCCTGGTAGTCACTACTGCCTGGCAGTCACTACTGCCTGGTAGTCACTACTGCCTGGCAGTCACTACTCCCTGGCAGTCACTACTGCCTGACAGTCACTACTGCCTGACAGTCACTACTGCCTGGCAGTCACTACTGCCTGGTAGTCACTACTGCCTGGCAGTCACTACTGCCTGACAGTCACTACTGCCTGGCAGTCACTACTGCCTGGCAGTCACTACTGCCTGGTAGTCACTACTGCCTGACAGTCACTACTGCCTGGCTGTCACTACTGCCTGGTAGTCACTACTGCCTGGCAGTCACTACTGCCTGGTAGTCACTACTGCCTGGCAGTCACTACTGCCTGACAGTCACTACTGCCTGACAGTCACTACTGCCTGACAGTCACTACTGCCTGGCAGTCACTACTGCCTTGTAGTCACTACTGCCTGGCAGTCACTACTGCCTGGTAGTCACTACTGCCTGACAGTCACTACTGCCTGCCAGTCACTACTGCCTGACAGTCACTACTGCCTGGTAGTCACTACTGCCTGGCAGTCACTACTGCCTGACAGTCACTACTGCCTGACTGTCACTACATCCTGACAGTCACTACTGCCTGACAGTCACTACTGCCTGACAGTCACTACTGCCTGATAGTCACTACTGCCTGGCAGTCACTACTGCCTGGTAGTCACTACTGCCTGGCAGTCACTTCTGCCTGGTAGTCACTACTGCCTGACAGTCACTACTGCCTGCCAGTCACTACTGCCTGACAGTCACTACTGCCTGGTAGTCACTACTGCCTGGCAGTCACTACTGCCTGGTAGTCACTACTGCCTGGCAGTCACTACTGCCTGACAGTCACTACTGCCTGACAGTCACTACTGCCTGGTAGTCACTACTGCCTGACAGTCACTACTGCCTGGTAGTCACTACTGCCTGACAGTCACTACTGCCTGACAGTCACTACTGCCTGACAGTCACTACAGCCTGACAGTCACTACTGCCTGACAGTCACTACTGCCCGACAGTCACTACTGCCTGACAGTCACTACTGCCTGGTAGTCACTACTGCCTGGCAGTCACTACTGCCTGACAGTCACTACTGCCTGACAGTCACTACTGCCTGACAGTCACTACAGCCTGACAGTCACTACTGCCTGACAGTCACTACTGCCTGACAGTCACTACTGCCTGACAGTCACTACTGCCTGGTAGTCACTACTGCCTGGCAGTCACTACTGCCTGGTAGTCACTACTGCCTGACAGTCACTACTGCCTGACAGTCACTACTGCCTGACAGTCACTACTGCCTGGTAGTCACTACTGCCTGACAGGCACTACTGCCTGGTAGTCACTACTGCCTGACAGTCACTACTGCCTGGTAGTCACTACTGCCTGACAGTCACTACTGCCTGACAGTCACTACTGCCTGACAGTCACTACTGCCTGGTAGTCACTACTGCCTGGTAGTCACTACTGCCTGGTAGTCACTACTGCCTGGTAGTCACTACTGCCTGACAGTCACTACTGCCTGGTAGTCACTACTGCCTGGTAGTCACTACTGCCTGGTAGTCACTACTGCCTGACAGTCACTACTGCCTGACAGTCACTACTGCCTGACAGTCACTACTGCCTGACAGTCACTACTGCCTGACAGTCACTACTGCCTGGTAGTCACTACTGCCTGGCAGTCACTACTGCCTGGTAGTCACTACTGCCTGACAGTCACTACTGCCTGGTAGTCACTACTGCCTGACAGTCACTACTGCCTGGTAGTCACTACTGCCTGGTAGTCACTACTGCCTGACAGTCACTACTGCCTGACAGACACTACTGCCTGACAGTCACTACTGCCTGACAGTCACTACTGCCTGGCAGTCACTTCTGCCTGGTAGTCACTACTGCCTGACAGTCACTACTGCCTGGCAGTCACTACTGCCTGACAGTCACTACTGCCTGACAGTCACTACTGCTTGACAGTCACTACTGCCTGACAGTCACTACTGCCTGGCAGTCACTACTGCCTGACAGTCACTACTGCCTGGCAGTCACTACTGCCTGGCAGTCACTACTGCCTGGCAGTCACTACTGCCTGACAGTCACTACTGCCTGGCAGTCACTACTGCCTGGTAGTCACTACTGCCTGGTAGTCACTACTGCCTGTCAGTCACTACTGCCTGACAGTCACTACTGCCTGACAGTCACTACTGCCTGACAGTCACTACTGCCTGACAGTCACTACTGCCTGACAGTCACTACTGCCTGACAGTCACTACTGCCTGACAGTCACTACTGCCTGGCAGTCACTACTGCCTGACAGTCACTACTGCCTGACAGTCACTACTGCCTGACAGTCACTACTGCCTGGCAGTCACTACTGCCTGACAGTCACTACTGCCTGACAGTCACTACTGCCTGACAGTCACTACTGCCTGGCAGTCACTACTGCCTGACAGTCACTACTGCCTGACAGTCACTACTGCCTGACAGTCACTACTGCCTGACAGTCACTACTGCCTGACAGTCACTACTGCCTGACAGTCACTACTGCCTGACAGTCACTACTGCCTGACAGTCACTACTGCCTGACAGTCACTACTGCCTGACAGTCACTACTGCCTGACAGTCACTACTGCCTGGCAGTCACTACTGCCTGACAGTCACTACTGCCTGACAGTCACTACTGCCTGACAGTCACTACTGCCTGGCAGTCACTACTGCCTGACAGTCACTACTGCCTGACAGTCACTACTGCCTGACAGTCACTACTGCCTGGCAGTCACTACTGCCTGACAGTCACTACTGCCTGACAGTCACTACTGCCTGACAGTCACTACTGCCTGGCAGTCACTACTGCCTGACAGTCACTACTGCCTGACAGTCACTACTGCCTGACAGTCACTACTGCCTGACAGTCACTACTGCCTGACAGTCACTACTGCCTGACAGTCACTACTGCCTGACAGTCACTACTGCCTGACAGTCACTACTGCCTGACAGTCACTACTGCCTGACAGTCACTACTGCCTGACAGTCACTACTGCCTGACAGTCACTACTGCCTGACAGTCACTACTGCCTGACAGTCACTACTGCCTGGCAGTCACTACTGCCTGACAATCACTACTGCCTGACAGTCACTACTGCCTGACAGTCACTACTGCCTGACAGTCACTACTGCCTGGTAGTCACTACTGCCTGACAGTCACTACTGCCTGACAGTCACTACTGCCTGACAGTCACTACTGCCTGACAGTCACTACTGCCTGACAGTCACTACTGCCTGACAGTCACTACTGCCTGGCAGTCACTACTGCCTGA
Organism: Cherax quadricarinatus; assembly: GCF_038502225.1. NCBI lineage: Eukaryota > Metazoa > Arthropoda > Malacostraca > Decapoda > Parastacidae > Cherax > Cherax quadricarinatus. The sequence continues at coordinate 316,005 of NW_027195039.1, forward strand.
CAGTCACTACTGCCTGACAGTCACTACTGCCTGACAGTCACTACTGCCTGACAGTCACTACTGCCTGACAGTCACTACTGCCTGACAGTCACTACTGCCTGACAGTCACTACTGCCTGACAGTCACTACTGCCTGACAGTCACTACTGCCTGACAGTCACTACTGCCTGGCAGTCACTACTGCCTGACAGTCACTACTGCCTGACAGTCACTACTGCCTGACAGTCACTACTGCCTGACAGTCACTACTGCCTGGTAGTCATTACTGCCTGACAGTCACTACTGCCTGACAGTCACTACTGCCTGACAGTCACTACTGCCTGACAGTCACTACTGCCTGACAGTCACTACTGCCTGACAGTCACTACTGCCTGACAGTCACTACTGCCTGACAGTCACTACTGCCTGACAGTCACTACTGCCTGACAGTCACTACTGCCTGACAGTCACTACTGCCTGACAGTCACTACTGCCTGGTAGTCACTACTGCCTGACAGTCACTACTGCCTGACAGTCACTACTGCCTGACAGTCACTACTGCCTGGCAGTCACTACTGCCTGGTAGTCACTACTGCCTGATAGTCACTACTGCCTGATAGTCACTACTGCCTGATAGTCACTACTGCCTGACAGTCACTACTGCCTGACAGTCACTACTGCCTGACAGTCACTACTGCCTGACAGTCACTACTGCCTGACAGTCACTACTGCCTGATAGTCACTACTGCCTGACAGTCACTACTGCCTGACAGTCACTACTGCCTGACAGTCACTACTGCCTGACAGTCACTACTGCCTGACAGTCACTACTGCCTGACAGTCACTACTGCCTGACAGTCACTACTGCCTGACAGTCACTACTGCCTGACAGTCACTACTGCCTGACAGTCACTACTGCCTGACAGTCACTACTGCCTGACAGTCACTACTGCCAGTCTGCCAGTAACTAGTATACTTCTTGGTTTCTTCAGTCAAATAGAAAGATGACCAAATTTTGAGATAAAAGCAGGAGAGGGAAATATGTGGCAGTCAGTCCCTCAGCCTTGAGAAATGTCCAGATGCTGAGTTATAACAAGACGTAAACATTACCAGAGGAACTGATGTGTCGTCCTGTGTTATTATGTGTCGACCTGTGTCATTATGTGTCGCCCTGTGTTATTATATGTCGCCCTGTGTCATTATGTGTCACCTTGTGTCACCTTTGGTCACCTTGTGTCATTATGTGTTGCCCTGTGTCATTATGTGTCACCTTGTGTCATTATGTGTCACCTTGCGTCATTATGTGTCGCCCTGTGTCATTATGTGTCGCCCTGTGTCATTATGTGTCGCCCTGTGTCATGTGTTGCCCTGTGTCATTATGTATCACCTTGTGTCATTATGTGTCACCTTGTGTCATTATGTGTCGCCCTGTGTCATTATGTGTCGCCCTGTGTCATTATGTGTCGCCCTGTGTCATGTGTTGCCCTGTGTCATTATGTGTCGCCCTGTGTCATTATGTGTCGCCCTGTGTCATGTGTTGCCCTGTGTCATTATGTGTCGCCCTGTGTCATTATGTGTCGCCCTGTGTCATGTGTTGCCCTGTGTCATTATGTGTCGCCCTGTGTCATTATATGTCGCCCTGTGTCATTATGTGTCGCCCTGTGTCATTATGTGTCGCCCTGTGTCATTATGTGTCACCCTGTGTCATTATATGTCGCCCTGTGTCATTATATGTCACCCTGTGTCATTATATGTCGCCCTGTGTCATTATATGTCGCCCTGTGTCATTATATGTCGCCCTGTGTCATTATATGTCGCCCTGTGTCATTATATGTCACCCTGTGTCATTATATGTCGCCCTGTGTAATTATATGTCGCCCTGTGTCATTATATGTCACCCTGTGTCATTATATGTCGCCCTGTGTCATTATATGTCGCCCTGTGTCATTATGTGTCGACCTGTGTTATTATATGTCGCCCTGTGTCATTATATGTCGCCCTGTGTCATTATATGTCGCCCTGTGTCATTATATGTCACCCTGTGTCATTATATGTCGCCCTGTGTCATTATATATCGCCCTGTGTCATTATATGTCACCCTGTGTCATTATATGTCGCCCTGTGTCATTATATGTCGCCCTGTGTCATTATGTGTCGACCTGTGTTATTATATGTCGCCCTGTGTCATTATGTGTCGCCCTGTGTCATTATATGTCGCCCTGTGTCATTATATGTCACCCTGTGTCATTATATGTCGCCCTGTGTCATTATATGTCGCCCTGTGTCATTATATGTCGCCCTGTGTCATTATATGTCACCCTGTGTCATTATGTATCGCCCTGTGTCATTATATGTCGCCCTGTGTCATTATATGTCGCCCTGTGTCATTACCTGTCGCACTGTGTCATTATATGTCGCCCTGTGTCATTATATGTCGCCCTGTGTCATTACATGTCGCCCTGTGTCATTATATGTCGCCCTTTGTCATTATATGTCGCCCTGTGTTATTATATGTCGCCCTGTGTCATTATATGTCGCCCTGTGTCATTATATGTCGCCCTGTGTCATTATATGTCGCCCTGTGTCATTATATGTCGCCCTGTGTCATTATATGTCGCCCTGTGTCATTATATGTCGCCATGTGTCATTATATGTCGCCTTGTGTCATTGTATGTCGCCCTGTGTCATTATATGTCTGCCTGTGTCATTATATGTCACCCTGTGTCATTATATGTCGCCTTGTGTCATTATATGTCGCCCTGTGTTATTATATGTCGCCCTGTGTCATTATATGTCGCCCTGTGTCATTATGTGTCGCCCTGTGTCATTATATGTCGCTTTGTGTCATTATATGTCGCCCTGTGTCATTATATGTCACCCTGTGTCATTATGTGTCGACCTGTGTCATTATATGTCGCCCTGTGTCATTATATGTCACCCTGTGTCATTATATGTCGCCCTGTGTCATTATATGTCGCCCTGTGTCATTATATGTCGCCCTGTGTCATTATATGTCGCCCTGTGTCATTATATGTCGCCCTGTGTCATTATATGTCACCCTGTGTCATTATATGTCACCCTGTGTCATTATGTGTCACCCTGTGTCATTATATGTCGCCCTGTGTCATTATATGTCACCCTGTGTCATTATGTGTCGACCTGTGTCATTATATGTCGCCCTGTGTCATTATATGTCACCCTGTGTCATTATGTGTCGACCTGTGTCATTATATGTCGCCCTGTGTCATTATATGTCACCCTGTGTCATTATGTGTCGACCTGTGTCATTATATGTCGCCCTGTGTCATTATATGTCGCCCTGTGTCATTATATGTCGCCCTGTGTCATTATATGTCACCCTGTGTCATTATATGTCGCCCTGTGTAATTATATGTCGCCCTGTGTCATTATATGTCACCCTGTGTCATTATATGTCGCCCTGTGTCATTATATGTCGCCCTGTGTCATTATGTGTCGACCTGTGTTATTATATGTCGCCCTGTGTCATTATATGTCGCCCTGTGTCATTATATGTCGCCCTGTGTCATTATATGTCACCCTGTGTCATTATATGTCGCCCTGTGTCATTATATATCGCCCTGTGTCATTATATGTCACCCTGTGTCATTATATGTCGCCCTGTGTCATTATATGTCGCCCTGTGTCATTATGTGTCGACCTGTGTTATTATATGTCGCCCTGTGTCATTATGTGTCGCCCTGTGTCATTATATGTCGCCCTGTGTCATTATATGTCACCCTGTGTCATTATATGTCGCCCTGTGTCATTATATGTCGCCCTGTGTCATTATATGTCGCCCTGTGTCATTATATGTCACCCTGTGTCATTATGTATCGCCCTGTGTCATTATATGTCGCCCTGTGTCATTATATGTCGCCCTGTGTCATTACCTGTCGCACTGTGTCATTATATGTCGCCCTGTGTCATTATATGTCGCCCTGTGTCATTATATGTCGCCCTGTGTCATTACATGTCGCCCTGTGTCATTATATGTCGCCCTTTGTCATTATATGTCGCCCTGTGTTATTATATGTCGCCCTGTGTCATTATATGTCGCCCTGTGTCATTATATGTCGCCCTGTGTCATTATATGTCGCCCTGTGTCATTATATGTCGCCATGTGTCATTATATGTCGCCTTGTGTCATTGTATGTCGCCCTGTGTCATTATATGTCGGCCTGTGTCATTATATGTCACCCTGTGTCATTATATGTCGCCTTGTGTCATTATATGTCGCCCTGTGTTATTATATGTCGCCCTGTGTCATTATATGTCGCCCTGTGTCATTATGTGTCGCCCTGTGTCATTATATGTCGCCCTGTGTCATTATATGTCGCCCTGTGTCATTATATGTCACCCTGTGTCATTATGTGTCGACCTGTGTCATTATATGTCGCCCTGTGTCATTATATGTCGCCCTGTGTCATTATATGTCACCCTGTGTCATTATGTGTCGACCTGTGTCATTATATGTCGCCCTGTGTCATTATATGTCACCCTGTGTCATTATATGTCGCCCTGTGTCATTATATGTCGCCCTGTGTCATTATATGTCACCCTGTGTCATTATGTGTCGTCCTGTGTCATTATATGTCGCCCTGTGTCATTATATGTCGCCCTGTGTCATTATATGTCGCCCTGTGTCATTATATGTCGCCCTGTGTCATTATATGTCGCCCTGTGTCATTATATGTCACCCTGTGTCATTATATGTCACCCTGTGTCATTATGTGTCACCCTGTGTCATTATATGTCGCCCTGTGTCATTATATGTCACCCTGTGTCATTATGTGTCGACCTGTGTCATTATATGTCGCCCTGTGTCATTATATGTCACCCTGTGTCATTATGTGTCGACCTGTGTCATTATATGTCGCCCTGTGTCATTATATGTCACCCTGTGTCATTATGTGTCGACCTGTGTCATTATATGTCGCCCTGTGTCATTATATGTCGCCCTGTGTCATTATATGTCACCCTGTGTCATTATGTGTCGACCTGTGTCATTATATGTCGCCCAGTGTCATTATATGTCACCCTGTGTCATTATGTGTCGACCTGTGTCATTATATGTCACCCTGTGTCATTATGTGTCGACCTGTGTCATTATATGTCGCCCTGTGTCATTATATGTCGCCCTGTGTCATTATATGTCGCCCTGTGTCATTATATGTCACCCTGTGTCATTATATGTCACCCTGTGTCATTATGTGTCGACCTGTGTCATTATATGTCGCCCTGTGTCATTATATGTCACCCTGTGTCATTATGTGTCGACCTGTGTCATTATATGTCGCCCTGTGTCATTATATGTCACCCTGTGTCATTATGTGTCGACCTGTGTCATTATATGTCGCCCTGTGTCATTATATGTCGCCCTGTGTCATTATATGTCGCCCTGTGTCATTATATGTCGCCCTGTGTCATTATATGTCGCCCTGTGTCATTATATGTCGCCCTGTGTCATTATATGTCGCCCTGTGTCATTATATGTCGCCCTGTGTCATTATATGTCGCCCTGTGTCATTATATGTCGCCCTGTGTCATTATATGTCGCCCTGTGTCATTATATGTCGCCCTGTGTCATTATATGTCACCCTGTGTCATTATATGTCACCCTGTGTCATTATGTGTCGACCTGTGTCATTATATGTCGCCCTGTGTCATTATATGTCGCCCTGTGTCATTATATGTCGCCCTGTGTCATTATATGTCGCCCTGTGTCATTATATGTCACCCTGTGTCATTATGTGTCGACCTGTGTCATTATATGTCGCCCTGTGTCATTATATGTCACCCTGTGTCATTATATGTCACCCTGTGTCATTATGTGTCGACCTGTGTCATTATATGTCGCCCTGTGTCATTATATGTCACCCTGTGTCATTATATGTCACCCTGTGTCATTATGTGTCGACCTGTGTCATTATATGTCGCCCTGTGTCATTATATGTCGCCCTGTGTCATTATATGTCGCCCTGTGTCATTATATGTCGCCCTGTGTCATTATATGTCACCCTGTGTCATTATGTGTCGACCTGTGTCATTATATGTCGCCCTGTGTCATTATATGTCACCCTGTGTCATTATATGTCACCCTGTGTCATTATGTGTCGACCTGTGTCATTATATGTCGCCCTGTGTCATTATATGTCGCCCTGTGTCATTATATGTCGCCCTGTGTCATTATATGTCGCCCTGTGTCATTATATGTCGCCCTGTGTCATTATATGTCGCCCTGTGTCATTATATGTCGCCCTGTGTCATTATATGTCACCCTGTGTCATTATATGTCACCCTGTGTCATTATGTGTCGACCTGTGTCACTATATGTCGAAACCTGAAGAAAGTCAGACATGTACAGACTGTTAGTCCACAATACGCTGGAAAAAATTTATCCAGAGTGGAATATTTCCAGCCGTCCAGGGGAAATATGTTGTAATTTCTGCCTATCGTTAAAATACTCGTAAGTCAGGACCATATATAATATTTTGTTAGTGAATTAATGATTGTCGTAACTCATACTGTTGTGACTTGCTTAGCAAGCACAGCTCCTGGACCCATTTATATGTCTGGTATGCTGTACTGCAGCTAACATGTATGTGTGTACTCACCTGTTTGTGGTTGCAGGGGTCGATTTATAGCTCCTGGACCCGCCTCTTCACTGATCGCTACTAGGTCCTCTCTCTCCCTGCTACGTGAGCTTTATCATACCTCGTTTTAAAGCTATGTATGGTTCCTGCCTCCACTACGTCACGTCACTTGCCAGACTATTCCACTTCCTGATGACTCTGTGGCTGAAGAAATACTTCCTAACATCCCTTTGACTCATCTGACTCTTCAACTTCCAATTGTGACCTCTTGCTTCTGTGTCCAATCTCTGGAACATCCTGTCTCTGTCCACCTTGTCTATTCCACGCAGTATTTTGTATGTCGTTATCATGTCTCCTTTATCCCTATATATACCCTCTGTGTCCCTGTATTGTTTGTAACTGCGTAACACCGCTCCTGGAGAGCGAAACGTTGCAACAATAAAATGTCATTTTACCTATGCAAACACTAGGACATATTTATTAGAAAACGTTTCGGTCCTGGGACCTTGATCACTTCTAACACAGAGGTAGAAAGGCATTATATATAGGCGGAGAGTGAGGTGTGAGTGACGCACGGTGACCTGAGTGAGGTGTGAGTGACGCACGGTGACCTGAGTGAGGTGTGAGTGACGCACGTGACCTGAGGAATGTCATAAGAACATAAGAATGGAGGAACACTGCAGAAGGCCTACTGGCCCATGCGAGGCAGGTCCTCATCAAAACAACCTCTGCCTATGATGAGGACGGGTAGACGATGAAATCACGTGACTCCTGTGTTGTTGGGTTGGTGCTGCTTAAGTATCATGTATGCCAATGTTTTTGAAATTTTGTAGTTTCCAGTGTTACGTTCTATTGTGTCGGTGACGGTGATTAGTGAGGCTTCTAGGCACCGTCGGCGTCTGAGGTCTGGTTCGGTGAGAACGAGTTGTGCCTCATTCCAGTTCATCAAATGCCCCGTTGACTCTCTGTGGAGGACACAGGCGTACCTTACATCGTCTCTGTTACAGGCACTTCGATGCTCGTTCAGGCGGACAGCAAGATTTCTGCCTGTCTCTCCTACATATTTCTTGGGACAGAATCCACTTGCTTCATCAGCCCTCACCCTCAGCTAGCCTGCTGAAAGTACGTGTAGCAGGTACCCTGCTGACAGTATATGCAGCAGCTAGCTGCTTAAAGTACGTGTAGCAGGTAGCCTGCTGAAAGTACATGTAGCAGCTAGCCTGCTGAAAGTGCGTGTAGCAGGTAGCCTGCTGAAAGTACATGTAGAAGCTAGCCTGCTGAAAGTGCGTGTAGCAGGTAGCCTGCTGAAAGTACATGTAGCAGCTAGCCTGCCAAAAGTACGTGTAGTAGGTAGCCTGCTGACAGTACATGCAGCACCTAGCCTGCTGAAAGTACGTGTAGCAGGTAGCCTGCTGAAAGTACGTGTAGCAGCTAGCCTGCTGAAAGTACGTGTAGCAGGTGGCCTGCTGACAGTACATGCAGCAGCTAGCCTGCTGAAAGTACGTGTAGCAGGTAGCCTGCTGAAAGTACGTGTAGCAGGTAGCCTGCTGAAAGTACGTGTAGCAGCTAGCCTGCTGAAAGTACGTGTAGCAGCTAGCCTGCTGAAAGTACGTGTAGCAGGTGGCCTGCTGACAGTACATGCAGCAGCTAGCCCGCTGAAAGTACGTGTAGCAGATGGCCTGCTGAAAGTACGTGTAGCAGGTAGCCTGCTGACGGTACATATAGCAGCTTGCCTGCTGAAAGTACGTGTAGCAGGTAGCCTGCTGAAAGTACGTGTAGCAGCTAGCCTGCTGAAAGTACGTGTAGCAGCTAGCCTGCTGAAAGTACGTGTAGCAGGTGGCCTGCTGACAGTACATGCAGCAGCTAGCCCGCTGAAAGTACGTGTAGCAGATGGCCTGCTGAAAGTACGTGTAGCAGGTAGCCTGCTGACGGTACATATAGCAGCTTGCCTGCTGAAAGTACGTGTAGCAGGTAGCCTGCTGAAAGTACGTGTAGCAGGTAGCCTGCTGAAAGTACGTGTAGCAGCTAGCCTGCTGAAAGTACGTGTAGCAGGTGGCCTGCTGACAGTACATGCAGCAGCTAGCCCGCTGAAAGTACGTGTAGCAGATGGCCTGCTGAAAGTACGTGTAGCAGGTAGCCTGCTGACGGTACATATAGCAGCTTGCCTGCTGAAAGTACGTGTAGCAGGTAGCCTGCTGAAAGTACGTGTAGCAGCTAGCCTGCTGAAAGTACGTGTAGCAGGTGGCCTGCTGACAGTACATGCAGCAGCTAGCCTGCTGAAAGTACGTGTAGCAGATGGCCTGCTGAAAGTACGTGTAGCAGGTAGCCTGCTGAAAGTACGTGTAGCAGGTAGCCTGCTGAAAGTACGTGTAGCAGGTAGCCTGCTGACAGTACGTGTAGCAGGTAGTCTGCTGACAGTACATGTAGCAGCTAGCCTGCTAAAAGTACGTGTAGCAAGTAGCCTGCTGACAGTACATGCAGCAGCTTGCCTGCTGACAGTACGTGTAGCAGGTAGCCTGCTGACAGTACATGAAGCAGGTAGCCTGCTGAAAGTACGTGTAGCAGGAAGATTGCTGAAAGTACGTGTAGCAGGTAGCCTGCTGACAGTGCATGTACTCTGAGGTGACTGACAGTGCATGTACTCTGAGGTGACTGACAGTGCATGTACTCTGAGGTGACTGACAGTGCATGTACTCTGAGGTACTGACAGTGCATGTACTCTGAGGTGACTGACAGTGCATGTACTCTGAGGTGACTGACAGTGTATGTACTCTGAGGTGACTGACAGTGCATGTACTCTGAGGTACTGACAGTGCATGTACTCTGAGGTGACTGACAGTGCATGTACTCTGAGGTGACTGACAGTGTATGTACTCTGAGGTACTGACAGTGTATGTACTCTGAGGTACTGACAGTGTATGTACTCTGAGGTGACTGACAGAGCATGTACTCTGAGGTGACTGACAGTGTATGTTCTCTGAGGTGACTGACAGTGTATGTTCTCTGAGGTGACTGACAGTGTATGTACTCTGAGGTGACCGACAGTGTATGTACTCTGAGGTGACTGACAGTGTATGTACTCTGAGGTGACTGACAGTGTATGTTCTCTGAGGTGACTGACAGTGTATGTACTCTGAGGTACTGACAGTGTATGTACTCTGAGGTGACTGACAGTGTATGTTCTCTGAGGTGACTGACAGTGCATATACTCTGGGGTGACTGACAGTGTATGTACTTTGAGGTACTGACAGTGTATGTACTCTGAGGTGACTGACAGTGCATGTACTCTGAGGTGACTGACAGTGCATGTACTCTGAGGTACTGACAGTGCATGTTCTCTGAGGTACTGACAGTGTATGTACTCTGAGGTGACTGACAGTGTATGTACTCTGAGGTGACTGACAGTGCATGTTCTCTGAGGTGACTGACAGTGCATGTACTCTGAGGTGACTGACAGTGCATGTACTCTGAGGTGACTGACAGTGCATGTTCTCTGAGGTACTGACAGTGCATGTACTCTGAGGTACTGACAGTGTATGTACTCTGAGGTGACTGACAGTGCATGTTCTCTGAGGTACTGACAGTGCATGTACTCTGAGGTGACTGACAGTGTATGTACTCTGAGGTACTGACAGTGTATGTTCTCTGAGGTACTGACAGTGTATGTACTCTGAGGTGACTGACAGTGCATGTACTCTGAGGTGACTGACAGTGCATGTACTCTGAGGTACTGACAGTGTATGTTCTCTGAGGCACTGACAGTGTATGTTCTCTGAGGTGACTGACAGTGTATGTACTCTGAGGTGACTGACAGTGTATGTACTCTGAGGTGACTGACAGTGCATGTACACTGAGGTGACTGACAGTGTATGTACTCTGAGGTGACTGACAGTGCATGTTCTCTGAGGTGACTGACAGTGTATGTACTCTGAGGTACTGACAGTGCATGTTCTCTGAGGTACTGACAGTGTATGTACTCTGAGGTGACTGACAGTGTATGTACTCTGAGGTGACTGACAGTGTATGTACTCTGAGGTACTGACAGTGTATGTTCTCTGAGGTGGCTGACAGTGTATGTACTCTGAGGTGACTGACAGTGTATGTTCTCTGAGGTACTGACAGTGTATGTTCTCTGAGATGACTGACAGTGCATGTACTCTGAGGTACTGACAGTGTATGTACTCTGAGGTGACTGACAGTGCATGTACTCTGAGGTACTGACAGTGTATGTTCTCTGAGGTGACTGACAGTGCATGTACTCTGAGGTACTGACAGTGTATGTTCTCTGAGGTGACTGACAATGTATGTTCTCTGAGGTACTGACAGTACATGTACTCTGAGGTACTGACAGTGTATGTACTCTGAGGTACTGAAATTACATGTACTCTGAGGTACTGACAGTGTATGTACTCTGAGGTACTGACAGTACATGTACTCTGAGGTGACTGACAGTGTATGTTCTCTGAGGTACTGACAGTGTATGTTCTCTGAGGTACTGACAGTGTATGTACTCTGAGGTACTGACAGTGTATGTTCTCTGAGGTGACTGACAGTGTATGTTCTCTGAGGTACTGACAGTGTATGTTCTCTGAGGTACTGACAGTGTATGTACTCTGAGGTGACTGACAGTGTATGTTCTCTGAGGTGACTGACAGTGTATGTTCTCTGAGGTGACTGACAGTGCATGTACTCTGAGGTACTGACAGTGTATGTACTCTGAGGTGACTGACAGTGTATGTTCTCTGAGGTGACTGACAGTGCATGTACTCTGAGGTGACTGACAGTGCATGTACTCTGAGGTGACTGACAGTGCATGTACTCTGAGGTGACTGACAGTGCATGTACTCTGAGGTGACTGACAGTGCATGTACTCTGGGGTGACTGACAGTGCATGTACTCTGAGGTGACTGACAGTGCATGTACTCTGTGGTGACTGACAGTGCATGTACTCTGAGGTGACTGACAGTGCATGTACTCTGAGGTGACTGACAGTGCATGTACTCTGGGGTGACTGACAGTGCATGTACTCTGAGGTGACTGACAGTGCATGTACTCTGTGGTGACTGACAGTGCATGTACTCTGAGGTGACTGACAGTGCATATACTCTGGGGTGACTGACAGTGCATGTACTCTGAGGTGACTGACAGTGCATGTACTCTGTGGTGACTGACAGTGCATGTACTCTGAGGTGACTGACAGTGCATGTACTCTGTGGTGACTGACAGTGCATGTACTCTGAGGTGACTGACAGTGCATGTACTCTGTGGTGACTGACAGTTCATGTACTCTGAGGTGACTGACAGTGCATGTACTCTGTGGTGACTGACAGTGCATGTACTCTGAGGTGACTGACAGTGCATGTACTCTGAGGTGACTGACAGTGCATGTACTCTGAGGTGACTGACAGTGCATGTACTCTGAGGTACTGACAGTGCATGTACTCTGAGGTGACTGACAGTGCATGTACTCTGAGGTGACTGACAGTGCATGTACTCTGAGGTGACTGACAGTGCATGTACTCTGGGGTGACTGACACTGCATGTACTCTGAGGTGACTGACAGTGCATGTACTCTGAGGTGACTGACAGTGCATGTACTCTGAGGTGACTGACAGTGCATGTACTCTGAGGTGACTGACAGTGCATGTACTCTGAGGTGACTGACAGTGCATGTACTCTGGGGTGACTGACAGTGCATGTACTCTGAGGTGACTGACAGTGCATGTACTCTGAGGTGACTGACAGTGCATGTACTCTGGGGTGACTGACAGTGCATGTACTCTGAGGTGACTGACAGTGCATGTACTCTGAGGTGACTGACAGTGCATGTACTCTGAGGTACTGACAGTGTATGTACTCTGAGGTGACTGACAGTGCATGTACTCTGAGGTGACTGACAGTGCATGTACTCTGGGGTGACTGACAGTGCATGTACTCTGAGGTGACTGAGAGTGCATGTACTCTGAGGTGACTGACAGTGCATGTACTCTGGGGTGACTGACAGTGCATGTACTCTGAGGTGACTGACAGTGCATGTACTCTGAGGTGACTGACAGTGCATGTACTCTGAGGTGACTGACAGTGCATGTACTCTGTGGTGACTGACAGTGCATGTACTCTGACGTGACTGACAGTGCATGTACTCTGAGGTGACTGACAGTGCATGTACTCTGAGGTGACTGACAGTGCATGTACTCTGACGTGACTGACAGTGCATGTACTCTGAGGTGACTGACAGTGCATGTACTCTGAGGTGACTGACAGTGCATGTACTCTGAGGTGACTGACAGTGCATGTACTCTGAGGTGACTGACAGTGCATGTACTCTGAGGTGACTGACAGTGCATGTACTCTGAGGTGACTGACAGTGCATGTACTCTGAGGTGTACTCTGAGGTGACAGTGCATGTACTCTGACAGTGTGTACTGACAGTGCATGTACTCTGAGGTGACTAACAGTGCATTTACTCTGAGGTGACTGACAGTGCATGTACTCTGAGGTGACTAACAGTGCATGTACTCTGAGGTGACTGACAGTGCATGTACTCAGAGGTGACTAACAGTGCATGTACTCTGAGGTGACTAACAGTGCATGTACTCTGAGGTGACTGACAGTGCATGTACTCTGAGGTGACTAACAGTGCATGTACTCTGAGGTGACTAACAGTGCATGTACTCTGAGGTGACTAACAGTGCATGTACTCTGAGGTGACTGACAGTGCATGTACTCTGAGGCGACTAACAGTGCATGTACTCTGAGGTGACTAACAGTGCATGTACTCTGAGGTGACTGACAGTGCATGTACTCTGAGGTGACTAACAGTGCATGTACTCTGAGGTGACTGACAGTGCATGTACTCTGAGGTGACTGACAGTGCATGTACTCTGAGGTGACTGACAGTGCATGTACTCTGAGGTGACTGACAGTGCATGTACTCTGAGGTGACTGACAGTGCATGTACTCTGAGGTGACTGACAGTGCATGTACTCTGAGGTGACTGACAGTGCATGTACTCTGAGGTGACTGACAGTGCATGTACTCTGAGGTGACTGACAGTGCATGTACTCTGAGGTGACTGACAGTGCATGTACTCTGAGGTGACTGACAGTGCATGTACTCTGAGGTGACTGACAGTGCATGTACTCTGAGGTGACTGACAGTGCATGTACTCTGAGGTGACTGACAGTGCATGTACTCTGAGGTGACTGACAGTGCATGTACTCTGAGGTGACTGACAGTGCATGTACTCTGAGGTGACTGAGGTGACTGACAGTGCATGTACTCTGAGGTGACTGACAGTGCATGTACTCTGAGGTGACTGACAGTGCATGTACTCTGAGGTGACTGACAGTGCATGTACTCTGAGGTGACTGACAGTGCATGTAATCTGAGGTGACTGACAGTCCATGTACTCTGAGGTGACTGACAGTGTACTCATGTACTACTCTGAGGTGACTGACAGTGCATGGACTCTGAGGTGACTGACAGTGCATGTACTCTGAGGTGACTGACAGTGCATGTACTCTGAGGTGACTGACAGTGCATGTACTCTGAGGTGACTGACAGTGCATGTACTCTGAGGTGACTGACAGTGCATGTACTCTGAGGTGACTGACAGTGCATGTACTCTGAGGTGACTGACAGTGCATGAACTCTGAGGAGACTGACAGTGCATGACTGAGGTGACTAACAGTGCATGTACTCTGAGGTGACTGACAGTGCATGTACTCTGAGGTGACTGACAGTGCATGTACTCTGAGGTGACTGACAGTGCATGTACTCTGAGGTGACTGACAGTGCATGTACTCTGAGGTGACTGACAGTGCATGTACTCTGAGGTGACTGACAGTGCATGTACTCTGAGGTGACTGACCGTGCATGTACTCTGAGGTGACTGACAGTGCATGTACTCTGAGGTGACTGACAGTGCATGTACAGTCATGTACTCTGAGGTGTCTGACCGTGCATGTACTCTGAGGTGACTGACAGTGCATGTACTCTGAGGTGACTGACAGTGCATGTACTCTGAGGTGACTGACAGTGCATGTACTCTGAGGTGACTGACAGTGCATGTACTCTGAGGTGACTGACAGTGCATGTACTCTGAGGTGACTGACAGTGCATGTACTCTGAGATGACTGACAGTGCATGTACTCTGAGGTGACTGACAGTGCATGTACTCTGAGGTGACTGACAGTGCATGTACTCTGAGGTGACTGACAGTGCATGTACTCTGAGGTGACTGACAGTGCATGTACTCTGAGGTGACTGACAGTGCATGTACTCTGAGGTGACTGACAGTGCATGTACTCTGAGGTGACTGACAGTGCATGTACTCTGAGGTGACTGACAGTGCATGTACTCTGAGGTGACTGACAGTGCATGTACTCTGAGGTGACTGACAGTGCATGTACTCTGAGGTGACTGACAGTGCATGTACTCTGAGGTGACTGACAGTGCATGTACTCTGAGGTGACTGACAGTGCATGTACTCTGAGGTGACTGACAGTGCATGTACTCTGAGGTGACTGACAGTGCATGTACTCTGAGGTGACTGACAGTGCATGTACTCTGAGATGACTGACAGTGCATGTACTCTGAGGTGACTGACAGTGCATGTACTCTGAGGTGACTGACAGTGCATGTACTCAGAGATGACTGACAGTGCATGTACTCTGAGGTGACTGACAGTGCATGTACTCTGAGGTGACTGACAGTGCATGTACTCTGAGGTGACTGACAGTGCATGTACTCTGAGGTGACTGACAGTGCATGTACTCTGAGGTGACTGACAGTGCATGTACTCTGAGGTGACTGACAGTGCATGTACTCTGAGGTGACTGACAGTGCATGTACTCTGAGGTGACTGACAGTGCATGTACTCTGAGGTGACTGACAGTGCATGTACTCTGAGGTGACTGACAGTGCATGTACTCTGAGGTGACTGACAGTGCATGTACTCTGAGGTGACTGACAGTGCATGTACTCTGAGGTGACTGACAGTGCATGTACTCTGAGGTGACTGACAGTGCATGTACTCTGAGGTGACTGACAGTGCATGTACTCTGACAGTGGTGACTGACTGGGGTGACTGACAGTGCATGTACTCTGAGGTGACTGACAGTGCATGTACTCTGAGGGTGACTGACAGTGTACTCATGTACTCTGATGTGACTGACAGTGCATGTACTCTGAGGTGACTGACAGTGCATGTACTCTGAGGTGACTGACAGTGCATGTACTCTGAGGTGACTGACAGTGCATGTACTCTGAGGTGACTGACAGTGCATGTACTCTGAGGTGACTGACAGTGCATGTACTCTGAGGTGACTGACAGTGCATGTACTCTGAGGTGACTGACAGTGCATGTACTCTGAGGTGACTGACAGTGCATGTACTCTGAGGTGACTGACAGTGCATGTACTCTGAGGTGACTGACAGTGCATGTACTCTGAGGTGACTGACAGTGCATGTACTCTGAGGTGACTGACAGTACATGTACTCTGAGGTGACTGACAGTGCATGTACTCTGAGGTGACTGACAGTGCATGTACTCTGAGGTGACTGACAGTGCATGTACTCTGAGGTGACTGACAGTGCATGTACTCTGAGGTGACTGACAGTGCATGTACTCTGAGGTGACTGACAGTGCATGTACTCTGAGGTGACTGACAGTGCATGTACTCTGAGGTGACTGACAGTGCATGTACTCTGAGGTGACTGACAGTGCATGTACTCTGAGGTGACTGACAGTGCATGTACTCTGAGGTGACTGACAGTGCATGTACTCTGAGGTGACTGACAGTGCATGTACTCTGAGGTGACTGACAGTGCATGTACTCTGAGGTGACTGACAGTGCATGTACTCTGAGGTGACTGACAGTGCATGTACTCTGAGGTGACTCACAGTGCAGGTACTCTGAGGTGACTGACAGTGCATGTACTCTGAGGTGACTGACAGTGCATGTACTCTGACTGACAGTGCATGTACTCTGACTGACAGTGCATGTACTCTGAGGTGACTGACAGTGCATGTACTCTGAGGTGACTGACAGTGCATGTACTCTGAGGTGACTGACAGTGCATGTACTCTGAGGTGACTGACAGTGCATGTACTCTGAGGTGACTGACAGTGCATGTACTCTGAGGTGACTGACAGTGCATGTACTCTGAGGTGACTGACAGTCCATGTACTCTGAGGTGACTGACAGTGCATGTACTCTGAGGTGACTGACAGTGCATGTACTCTGAGGTGACTGACAGTGCATGTACTCTGAGGTGACTGACAGTGCATGTACTCTGAGGTGACTGACAGTGCATGTCCTCTGGGGTGACTGACAGTGCATGTCCTCTGACAGTGCATGTACTCTGAGGTGACTGACAGTGCATGTACTCTGAGGTGACAGTGCATGTACTCTGAGGTGACTGACAGTGCATGTACTCTGAGGTGACTGACAGTGCATGTACTCTGAGGTGACTAACAGTGCATGTACTCTGAGGTGACTGACAGTGCATGTACTCTGAGGTGACTGACAGTGCATGTACTCTGAGGTGACTGACAGTGCATGTACTCTGAGGTGACTGACAGTGCATGTACTCTGAGGTGACTGACAGTGCATGTACTCTGAGGTGACTGACAGTGCATGTACTCTGAGGTGACTGACAGTGCATGTACTCTGAGGTGACTGACAGTGCATGTACTCTGAGGTGACTGACAGTGCATGTACTCTGAGGTGACTGACAGTGCATGTACTCTGAGGTGACTGACAGTGCATGTACTCTGAGGTGACTGACAGTGCATGTACTCTGAGGTGACTGACAGTGCATGTACTCTGAGGTGACTGACAGTGCATGTACTCTGAGGTGACTGACAGTGCATGTACTCTGAGGTGACTGACAGTGGATGTACTGACTGACAGTGCATGTACTCTGAGGTGACTGACAGTGCATGACAGTGCATGTACTCTGAGGTGACTGACAGTGCATGTACTCTGAGGTGACTGACAGTGCATGTACTCTGAGGTGACTGACAGTGCATGTACTCTGAGGTGACTGACAGTGCATGTACTCTGAGGTGACTGACAGTGCATGTACTCTGAGGTGACTGACAGTGCATGTACTCTGAGGTGACTGACAGTGCATGTACTCTGAGGTGACTGACAGTGCATGTACTCTGAGGTGACTGACAGTGCATGTACTCTGAGGTGACTGACAGTGCATGTACTCTGAGGTGACTGACAGTGCATGTACTCTGAGGTGACTGACAGTGCATGTACTCTGAGGTGACTGACAGTGCATGTACTCTGAGGTGACTGACAGTGCATGTACTCTGAGGTGACTGACAGTGCATGTACTCTGAGGTGACTGACAGTGCATGTACTCTGAGGTGACTGACAGTGCATGTACTCTGAGGTTCTGACAGTGCATGTACTCTGAGGTGACTGACAGTGCATGTACTCTGAGGTGACTGACAGTGCATGTACTCTGAGGTGACTGACAGTGCATGTACTCTGAGGTGACTGACAGTGCATGTACTCTGAGGTGACTGACAGTGCATGTACTCTGAGGTGACTGACAGTGCATGTACTCTGAGGTGACTGACAGTGCATGTACTCTGAGGTGACTGACAGTGCATGTACTCTGAGGTGACTGACAGTGCATGTACTCTGAGGTGACTGACAGTGCATGTACTCTGAGGTGACTGACAGTGCATGTACTCTGAGGTGACTGACAGTGCATGTACTCTGAGGTGACTGACAGTGCATGTACTCTGAGGTGACTGACAGTGCATGTACTCTGAGGTGACTGACAGTGCATGTACTCTGAGGTGACTGACAGTGCATGTACTCTGAGGTGACTGACAGTGCATGTACTCTGAGGTGACTGACAGTGCATGTACTCTGAGGTGACTGACAGTGCATGTACTCTGAGGTGACTGACAGTGCATGTACTCTGAGGTGACTGACAGTGCATGTACTCTGAGGTGACTGACAGTGCATGTACTCTGAGGTGACTGACAGTGCATGTACTCTGAGGTGACTGACAGTGCATGTACTCTGAGGTGACTGACAGTGCATGTACTCTGAGGTGACTGACAGTGCATGTACTCTGAGGTGACTGACAGTGCATGTACTCAGAGATGACTGACAGTGCATGTACTGACTGAGTGCATGTGACTGACAGTGCATGTACTCTGAGGTGACTGACAGTGCATGTACTCTGAGGTGACTGACAGTGCATGTACTCTGAGGTGACTGACAGTGCATGTACTCTGAGGTGACTGACAGTGCATGTACTCTGAGGTGACTGACAGTGCATGTACTCTGAGGTGACTGACAGTGCATGTACGCTGAGGTGACTGACAGTGCATGTACTCTGAGGTGACTAACAGTGCATGTACTCTGAGGTGACAGTGCATGTACTCTGAGGTGACTGACAGTGCATGTACTCTGAGGTGACTGACAGTGCATGTACTCTGAGGTGACTGACAGTGCATGTACTCTGAGGTGACTGACAGTGCATGTACTCTGAGGTGACTGACAGTGCATGTACTCTGAGGTGACTGACAGTGCATGTACTCTGAGGTGACTAACAGTGCATGTACTCTGAGGTGACTGACAGTGCATGTACTCTGAGGTGACTGACAGTGCATGTACTCACAGTGCATGTACTCTCTGACAGTGCATGTACTCTGGTGACTGACAGTGCATGTACTCTGAGGTGACTGACAGTGCATGTACTCTGAGGTGACTGACAGTGCATGTACTCTGAGGTGACTGACAGTGCATGTACTCTGAGGTGACTGACAGTGCATGTACTCTGAGGTGACTGACAGTGCATGTACTCTGAGGTGACTGACAGTGCATGTACTCTGAGGTGACTGACAGTGCATGTACTCTGAGGTGACTGACAGTGCATGTACTCTGAGGTGACTGACAGTGCATGTACTCTGAGGTGACTAACAGTGCATGTACTCTGAGGTGACTGACAGTGCATGTACTCTGAGGTGACTGACAGTGCATGTACTCTGAGGTGACTAACAGTGCATGTACTCTGAGGTGACTGACAGTGCATGTACTCTGAGGTGACTGACAGTGCATGTACTCTGAGGTGACTGACAGTGCATGTACTCTGAGGTGACTGACAGTGCATGTACTCTGAGGTGACTGACAGTGCATGTACTCTGAGGTGACTGACAGTGCATGTACTCTGAGGTGACTGACAGTGCATGTACTCTGAGGTGACTGACAGTGCATGTACTCTGAGGTGACTGACAGTGCATGTACTCTGAGGTGACTGACAGTGCATGTACTCTGAGGTGACTGACAGTGCATGTACTCTGAGGTGACTGACAGTGCATGTACTCTGAGGTGACTGACAGTGCCTGTACTCTGAGGTGACTGACAGTGCATGTACTCTGAGGTGACTGACAGTGCATGTACTCTGAGGTGACTGACAGTGCATGTACTCTGAGGTGACTGACAGTGCATGTACTCTGAGGTGACTGACAGTGCATGTACTCTGAGGTGACTGACAGTGCATGTACTCTGAGGTGACTGACAGTGCATGTACTCTGAGGTGACTGACAGTGCATGTACTCTGAGGTGACTGACAGTGCATGTACTCTGAGGTGACTGACAGTGCATGTACTCTGAGGTGACTGACAGTGCATGTACTCTGAGGTGACTGACAGTGCATGTACTCTGAGGTGACTGACAGTGCATGTACTCTGAGGTGACTGACAGTGCATGTACTCTGAGGTGACTGACAGTGCATGTACTCTGAGGTGACTGACAGTGCATGTACTCTGAGGTGACTGACAGTGCATGTACTCTGAGGTGACTGACAGTGCATGTACTCTGAGGTGACTGACAGTGCATGTACTCTGAGGTGACTGACAGTGCATGTACTCTGAGGTGACTGACAGTGCATGTACTCTGAGGTGACTGACAGTGCATGTACTCTGAGGTGACTGACAGTGCATGTACTCTGAGGTGACTGACAGTGCATGTACTCTGAGGTGACTGACAGTGCATGTACTCTGAGGTGACTGACAGTGCATGTACTCTGAGGTGACTGACAGTGCATGTACTCTGAGGTGACTGACAGTGCATGTACTCTGAGGTGACTGACAGTGCATGTACTCTGAGGTGACTGACAGTGCATGTACTCTGAGGTGACTGACAGTGCATGTACTCTGAGGTGACTGACAGTGCATGTACTCTGAGGTGACTGACAGTGCATGTACTCTGAGGTGACTGACAGTGCATGTACTCTGAGGTGACTGACAGTGCATGTACTCTGAGGTGACTGACAGTGCATGTACTCTGAGGTGACTGACAGTGCATGTACTCTGAGGTGACTGACAGTGCATGTACTCTGAGGTGACTGACAGTGCATGTACTCTGAGGTGACTGACAGTGCATGTACTCTGAGGTGACTGACAGTGCATGTACTCTGAGGTGACTGACAGTGCATGTACTCTGAGGTGACTGACAGTGCATGTACTCTGAGGTGACTGACAGTGCATGTACTCTGAGGTGACTGACAGTACATGTACTCTGAGGTGACTGACAGTGCATGTACTCTGAGGTGACTGACAGTGCATGTACTCTGAGGTGACTGACAGTGCATGTACTCTGAGGTGACTGACAGTGCATGTACTCTGAGGTGACTGACAGTGCATGTACTCTGAGGTGACTGACAGTGCATGTACTCTGAGGTGACTGACAGTGCATGTACTCTGAGGTGACTGACAGTGCATGTACTCTGAGGTGACTCAAGTGTGAAGAATATGAAAAAATTCGGGTGTTGGGTGTGTGTGTACTCACCTATTTGTGGTTGCAGGGGTAGAGTCATAGCTCCTGGACCCGCTTCTTCACTGGTCGCTACTAGGTCCCCCCCTCTCCCTGCTTTATGATTTTTATCATACCTCGTCTTAAAACTATGTATGGTTCCTGCCTCCACTACGTCACTTGCCAGACTATTCCACTTCCTGACAACTCTATGACTGAAGAAATACTTCCTAACATCCTTCTAACTCATCTGAGTCTTCAGCTTCCAATTGTAACCTCTTGTTTCTGTGTCGCATCTCTGGAACATCCTGTCTCTGTCCACTTTGTCAATTCCTCGCAGTATTTTGTATGTCGTTACCATGTCTCTCCTAACCCTCCTATCCTCAAGTGTCCTCAGGCCGATTTCCCTTAACCTTTCTTTGCAGGACATTAAAGTTAGCTAAGAGAAGGACCTGCGTAATTTGGGCCAGTAGGCCTGCTGTAGTGTTCCTCCGTTCTTATGTCCTTAACTGACTAATACCCAGGTACACATGCAGTAATATTCGACTACTAGGGCATTACCAGTAAGGAGATTTTCCTATATATCTATCCCAGCACGGGAGTTGAACCCGGGTACTTTCTGTTGTTAAGCCGAGAGTTCCATCCCAGAGCATCAACTTGGGTAACACATCCAGATGACACGTTAGCAAGATCTCATGTATAACTTCCATATAAAGAATATTCACGAGGTGGAGAATATTCACGTGGTGCCATCAGTGTTGCAGACAGCAGTGCAAGGTAGCCACCAGCATCAGTGTTGCAGAGAGCAGTGCAAGGTAGCCACCAGCATCAATGTTGCAGAGAGCAGTGCAAGGTAGCCACCAGCATCAATGTTGCAGAGAGCAGTGCAAGGTAGCCACCAGCATCAATGTTGCAGAGAGCAGTGCAAGGTAGCCACCAGCATCAATGTTGCAGAGAGCAGTGCAAGGTAGCCACCAGCATCAATGTTGCAGAGAGCAGTGCAAGGTAGCCACCAGCATCAATGTTGCAGAGAGCAGTGCAAGGTAGCCACCAGCATCAATGTTGCAGAGAGCAGTGCAAGGTAGCCACCAGCATCAATGTTGCAGAGAGCAGTGCAAGGTAGCCACCAGCATCAATGTTGCAGAGAGCAGTGCAAGGTAGCCACCAGCATCAATGTTGCAGAGAGCAGTGCAAGGTAGCCACCAGCATCAATGTTGCAGAGAGCAGTGCAAGGTAGCCACCAGCATCAATGTTGCAGAGAGCAGTGCAAGGTAGCCACCAGCATCAATGTTGCAGAGAGCAGTGCAAGGTAGCCACCAGCATCAATGTTGCAGAGAGCAGTGCAAGGTAGCCACCAGCATCAATGTTGCAGAGAGCAGTGCAAGGTAGCCACCAGCATCAATGTTGCAGAGAGCAGTGCAAGGTAGCCACCAGCATCAATGTTGCAGAGAGCAGTGCAAGGTAGCCACCAGCATCAATGTTGCAGAGAGCAGTGCAAGGTAGCCACCAGCATCAATGTTGCAGAGAGCAGTGCAAGGTAGCCACCAGCATCAATGTTGCAGAGACAAGTGCAAGGTAGCCACCAGCATCAATGTTGCAGAGAGCAGTGCAAGGTAGCCACCAGCATCAATGTTGCAGAGAGCAGTGCAAGGTAGCCACCAGCATCAATGTTGCAGAGAGCAGTGCAAGGTAGCCACCAGCATCAATGTTGCAGAGAGCAGTGCAAGGTAGCCACCAGCATCAGTGTTGCAGAGAGCAGTGCAAGGTAGCAACCAGCATCAGTGTTGCAGAGAGCAGTACAAGGTAGCAACCAGCATCAGTGTTGCAGAGAGCAGTGCAAGGTAGCCACCAGCATCAATGTTGCAGAGAGCAGTACAAGGTAGCAACCAGCATCAGTGTTGCAGAGAGCAGTGCAAGGTAGCCACCAGCATCAGTGTTGCAGAGAGCAGTACAAGGTAGCAACCAGCATCAGTGTTGCAGAGAGCAGTGCAAGGTAGCAACCAGCATCAGTGTTGCAGAGAGCAGTGCAAGGTAGCAACCAGCATCAGTGTTGCAGAGAGCAGTACAAGGTAGCCACCAGCATCAGTGCTGCAGAGAGCAGTACAAGGTAGCAACCAGCATCAGTGTTGCAGAGAGCAGTACAAGGTAGCAACCAGCATCAGTGTTGCAGAGACCAGTGCAAGGTAGCAACCAGCATCAGTGTTGCAGAGAGCAGTGCAAGGTAGCCACCAGCATCAATGTTGCAGAGAGCAGTGCAAGGTAGCCACCAGCATCAGTGTTGCAGAGAGCAGTGCAAGGTAGCCACCAGCATCAGTGTTGCAGAGAGCAGTGCAAGGTAGCAACCAGCATCAGTGTTGCAGAGAGCAGTACAAGGTAGCAACCAGCATCAGTGTTGCAGAGAGCAGTACAAGGTAGCAACCAGCATCAGTGTTGCAGAGAGCAGTGCAAGGTAGCCACCAGCATCAATGTTGCAGAGAGCAGTACAAGGTAGCAACCAGCATCAGTGTTGCAGAGAGCAGTGCAAGGTAGCCACCAGCATCAGTGTTGCAGAGAGCAGTACAAGGTAGCAACCAGCATCAGTGTTGCAGAGAGCAGTGCAAGGTAGCAACCAGCATCAGTGTTGCAGAGAGCAGTGCAAGGTAGCAACCAGCATCAGTGTTGCAGAGAGCAGCACAAGGTAGCCACCAGCATCAGTGCTGCAGAGAGCAGTAAAAGGTAGCAACCAGCATCAGTGTTGCAGAGAGCAGTACAAGGTAGCCACCAGCATCAGTGTTGCAGAGAGCAGTGCAAGGTACCCACCAGCATCAGTGTTGCAGAGAGCAGTACAAGGTAGCCACCAGCATCAGTGTTGCAGAGAGCAGTGCAAGGTAGCCACCAGCATCAGTGTTGCAGAGAGCAGTGCAAGGTAGCCACCAGCATCAATGTTGCAGAGAGCAGTGCAAGGTAGCCACCAGCATCAATGTTGCAGAGAGCAGTGCAAGGTAGCCACCAGCATCAGTGTTGCAGAGAGCAGTACAAGGTAGCCACCAGCATCAGTGTTGCAGAGAGCAGTGCAAGGTAGCCACCAGCATCAGTGTTGCAGAGAGCAGTGCAAGGTAGCCACCAGCATCAGTGTTGCAGAGAGCAGTACAAGGTAGCCACCAGCATCAGTGTTGCAGAGAGCAGTGCAAGGTAGCCACCAGCATCAGTGTTGCAGAGAGCAGTGCAAGGTAGCCACCAGCATCAATGTTGCAGAGAGCAGTGCAAGGTAGCCACCAGCATCAATGTTGCAGAGAGCAGTGCAAGGTAGCCACCAGCATCAGTGTTGCAGAGAGCAGTACAAGGTAGCCACCAGCATCAGTGTTGCAGAGAGCAGTGCAAGGTAGCCACCAGCATCAGTGTTGCAGAGAGCAGTGCAAGGTAGCCACCAGCATCAATGTTGCAGAGAGCAGTGCAAGGTAGCCACCAGCATCAATGTTGCAGAGAGCAGTGCAAGGTAGCCACCAGCATCAATGTTGCAGAGAGCAGTGCAAGGTAGCCACCAGCATCAGTGTTGCAGAGAGCAGTACAAGGTAGCCACCAGCATCAGTGTTGCAGAGAGCAGTGCAAGGTAGCCACCAGCATCAGTGTTGCAGAGAGCAGTGCAAGGTAGCCACCAGCATCAATGTTGCAGAGAGCAGTGCAAGGTAGCCACCAGCATCAATGTTGCAGAGAGCAGTGCAAGGTAGCCACCAGCATCAGTGTTGCAGAGAGCAGTACAAGGTAGCCACCAGCATCAGTGTTGCAGAGAGCAGTACAAGGTAGCCACCAGCATCAGTGTTGCAGAGAGCAGTGCAAGGTAGCAACCAGCATCAGTGTTGCAGAGAGCAGTGCAAGGTAGCCACCAGCATCAGTGTTGCAGAGAGCAGTGCAAGGTAGCCACCAGCATCAATGTTGCAGAGAGCAGTGCAAGGTAGCCACCAGCATCAATGTTGCAGAGAGCAGTGCAAGGTAGCCACCAGCATCAGTGTTGCAGAGAGCAGTGCAAGGTAGCCACCAGCATCAGTGTTGCAGACAGCAGTGCAAGGTAGCAACCAGCATCAGTGTTGCAGAGACCAGTGCAAGGTAGCCACCAGCATCAGTGTTGCAGAGAGCAGTGCAAGGTAGCCACCAGCATCAGTGTTGCAGAGAGCAGTGCAAGGTAGCCACCAGTCCCTACAGATTAAAGCACTAAGCACCTGAGCAGCGCTCACTAGTACGATGCTGCTCACAATCAATATTATTTAATGGAGTGGACTGTAAAGGCGATTAGGATGAGGGTGGATGTGGGGGTGAAGCTTGTGGAGGATGAAGGTGGATGTGGGGTGAAGCTTGTGGAGGATGAAGGTGGATGTGGGGTGAAGCTTGTGGAGGATGAAGGTGGATGTGGGGGTGAAGCTTGTGGAGGATGAAGGTGGATGTGGGGTGAAGCTTGTGGAGGATGAAGGTGGAAGTGGGGTGAAGCTTGTGGAGGATGAAGGTGGATGTGGGGGTGAAGCTTGTGGAGGATGAGGGTGGATGTGGGGGTGAAGCTTGTGGAGGATGAAGGCGGATGTGGCAGGATGAGGGTGGATGTGGGAGTGAAGGTTGTGCAGGATGAGGGTGGAGGATGAAGGGTGGATGTGGGGGGGGTGAAGGTTGTGGAGGATGAAGGTGGATGTGGGGGTGAAGGTTGTGGAGGATGAAGGTGGATGTGGGGGTGAAGAGGGTGGATGTGGGAGTTGTGCAGGATGAAGGTGGATGTGGGTGTTAAGGTTTTGGAGGATGAAGGTGTATGTGGGGTGAAGCTTGTGGAGGATGAAGGTGGAAGTGGGGTGAAGCTTGTGGAGGATGAAGGTGGATGTGGGGGTGAAGCTTGTGGAGGATGAGGGTGGATGTGGGGGTGAAGCTTGTGGAGGATGAAGGTGGATGTGGGGGTGAAGGTTGTGGAGGATGAAGGTGGATGTGGGGGTGAAGCTTGTGGAGGATGAGGGTGGATGTGGGGGTGAAGGTTGTGGAGGATGAAGGTGGATGTGGGGGTGAAGCTTGTGCAGGATGAGGGTGGATGTGGGGGTGAAGGTTGTGCAGGATGAGGGTGGATGTGGGAGTGAAGGTTGTGCAGGATGAGGGTGGATGTGGGAGTGAAGGTTGTGCAGGATGAGGGTGGATGTGGGAGTGAAGGTTGTGCAGGATGAGGGTGGATGTGGAGATGAAGGTTGTGCAGGATGAGGGTGGATGTGGGGGCGAAGGTTGTGCAGGAGGAGGGTGGATGTGGGAGTGAAGGTTGTGCAGGAGGTTGTGCAGGATGAGGGTGGATGTGGGGATGAGGGTGGATGTGGGAGTGAAGGTTGTGCAGGATGAGGGTGGATGTGGGGAGTGAAGGTTGTGCAGGATGAGGGTGGATATGGGAGTGAAGGTTGTGCAGGAGATGAGGGTGGATGTGGGGGTGAAGGTTGTTGTGCAGGATGAGGGTGGATGTGGGGGTGAAGGTTGTGCAGGATGAGGGTGGATGAAGGGTGGATGTGGGGGTGAAGGTTGTGCAGGATGAGGGTGGATGTGGGGGCGAAGGTTGTGCAGGAGGAGGGTGGATGTGGGAGTGAAGGTTGTGCAGGATGAGGGTGGATGTGGGAGTGAAGGTTGTGCAGGAGGAGGGTGGATGTGGGGGTGAAGGTTGTGCAGGAGGAGGGTGGATGTGGGGGTGAAGGTTGTGCAGGATGAGGGTGGATGTGGGGGTGAAGGTTGTGCAGGATGAGGGTGGATGTGGGGGTGAAGGTTGTGCAGGATGAGGGTGGATGTGGGGGTGAAGGTTGTGCAGGATGAGGGTGGATGTGGGGGTGAAGGTTGTGCAGGATGAGGGTGGATGTGGGGGTGAAGGTTGTGCAGGATGAGGGTGGATGTGGGGATGAAGGTTGTGCAGGATGAGGGTGGATGTGGGAGTGAAGGTTGTGCAGGATGAGGGTGGATGTGGGGGTGAAGGTTGTGCAGGATGAGGGTGGATGTGGGAGTGAAGGTTGTGCAGGATGAGGGTGGATGTGGGGGCGAAGGTTGTGCAGGATGAGGGTGGATGTGGGGGTGAAGGTTGTGCAGGATGAGGGTGGATGTGGGGGCGAAGGTTGTGCAGGATGAGGGTGGATGTGGAGATGAAGGTTGTGCAGGATGAGGGTGGATGTGGAGATGAAGGTTGTGCAGGATGAGGGTGGATGTGGAGATGAAGGTTGTGCAGGATGAGGATGTGTGAGGTTGTGCAGGATGAGGGTGGATGTGGGGATGAAGGTTGTGCAGGATGAGGGTGGATGTGGGAGTGAAGGTTGTGCAGGATGAGGGTGGATGTGGGGATGAAGGTTGTGCAGGATGAGGGTGGATGTGGAGATGAAGGTTGTGCAGGATGAGGGTGGATGTGGAGATGAAGGTTGTGCAGGATGAGGGTGGATGTGGGGGTGAAGGTTGTGCAGGATGAGGGTGGATGAAGGTTGTGCAGGATGAGGGTGGATGTGGGGGTGAAGGTTGTGCAGGATGAGGGTGGATGTGTGGGGGTGAAGGTTGTGATGAGGGTGGATGTTGAAGGATGTGCAGGATGAGGGTGGATGTGGGAGTGAAGGTTGTGCAGGATGAGGGTGGATGTGGGGGTGAAGGTTGTGCAGGATGAGGGTGGATGTGGGGGTGAAGGTTGTGCAGGATGAGGGTGGATGTGGGAGTGAAGGTTGTGGAGGATGAGGGTGGATGTGGGAGTGAAGGTTGTGGAGGATGAGGGTGGATGTGGGAGTAAATTTTGTGGAGGATGAGGGTGGATGTGGGGGGAATGAGGGTGGATGTGGGAGTGAAGGTTGTGCAGGATGAGGGTGGATGTGGTGGTGAAGCTTGTGGAGGATGAGGGTGGATGTGGGGGTGAAGGTTGTGGAGGATGAGGGTGGATGTGGGAGTGAAGGTTGTGGAGGATGAGGGTGGATGTTGGGGAGTGAAGGTTGTGCAGGATGAGGGTGGATGTGGTGGTGAAGCTTGTGGAGGATGAGGGTGGATGTGGGGGTGAAGGTTGTGGAGGATGAGGGTGGATGTGGGGGTGAAGGTTGTGCAGGATGAGGGTGGATGTGGTGGTGAAGCTTGTGGAGGATGAGGGTGGATGTGGGGGTGAAGCTTGTGGAGGATGAGGGTGGATGTAGTGTGTGGATGTGTGGTGGATGTGGTGTGTGGATGTGTGTTGGATGTAGTGTGTGGATGTGTGGATATGTGGTGGATGTGGCGTGTGGATGTGTGGTGAATGTGGTGTGTGGATGTTTGGTGGATGTAGTGTGTGGATGTTTGGCGGATGTAGTGTGTGGATGTGTGGTGGATGTGTGGTGGATCTGTGATGGATGTAGTGTGTGTATGTATGGTGGATGTGGTGCGTGGATGTGTGGTGGATGTGGTGTGTGGATGTGTGGTGGATGTAGTGTGTGGATGTGTGGTGGATGTGGTGTGTGGATATATGGTGGATGTAGTGTGTGGATGTGTGGTGGATGTGGTGTGTGGATGTGTGTTGGATGTAGTGTATGGATGTGTGGTGGATGTAGTGTGTGGATGTGTGGTGGATGTAGTGTGTAGATGTGTGGTGGATGTAGTGTGTGGATGTGTGGTGGATGTAGTGTGTGGATGTATGGTGGATGTGGTGTGTGGATATATGGTGGATGTAGTGTGTGGATATGTGTGGATGTAGTTTGTGGATGTGTGGTGGATGTAGTGTGTGTGGATGTTTGGTGGATGTAGTGTGTAGATGTTTGGTGGATGTAGTGTGTGGATGTGTGGTGGATGTGGTGTGTGGATGTGTGGTGGATGTGGTGTGTGGATGAGTGGTGGATGTAGTGTGTGGATGTGTGGTGGATGTGGTGTGTGGATGAGTGGTGGATGTAGTGTGTGGATGTTTGGTGGATGTAGTGTGTAGATGTTTGGTGGATGTAGTGTGTGGATGTGTGGTGGATGTAGTGTGTGGATGTGTGGTGGATGTGGTGTGTGGATGAGTGGTGGATGTGGTGTGTGGATGTTTGGTGGATGTAGTGTGTAGATGTTTGGTGGATGTAGTGTGTGGATGTGTGGTGGATGTGGTGTGTGGATGAGTGGTGGATGTAGTGTGTGGATGTGTGGTGGATGTGGTGTGTGGATGTCTGGTGGATGTAGTGTGTGGATGTTTGGTGGATGTGGTGTGTGGATGTTTGGTGGATGTAGTGTGTGGATGTGTGGTGGATGTGGTGTGTGGATGTGTGGTGTATGTAGTGTGTGGATGTGTGGTGGATGTGGTGTGTGGCTGTGTGGTGGATGTAGTGTGTGGATGTGTGGTGGATGTGGTGTGTGGATATATGGTGGATGTAGTGTGTGGATGTGTGGTGGATGTGGTGTGTGAATGTGTGGTGGATGTAATGTGTGGATGTGTGGTGGATGTAGTGTGTGGATGTGTGGTGGATGTAGTGTGTGGATGTGTGGTGGATGTAGTGTGTGGATGTGTGGTGGATGTAGTGTGTGGATGTGTGGTGGATGTAGTGTGTGGATGTGTGGTGGATGTAGTGTGTTTATGTGTGGTGGATGTAGTGTGTGGATGTGTGGTGGATGTAGTGTGTGGATGTGTGGTGGATGTGATGTGTGGATGTGTGGTGGATGTCGTGTGTGGATGTGTGGTGGATGTAGTGTGTGGATGTGTGGTGGATGTAGTGTGTGGATGTGTGGTGGATGTGGCGTGTGGATGTGTGGTGGATGTAGTGTGTGGATGTGTGGTGGATGTAGTGTGTGGATGTGTGGTGGATGTGGTGTGTGGATATATGGTGGATGTAGTGTGTGGATATATGGTGGATGTAGTGTGTGGATGTGTGGTGGATGTAGTGTGTGGATGTGTGGTGGATGTAGTGTGTGGATGTGTGGTGGATGTGGTGTGTGGATATATGGTGGATGTAGTATGTGGATGTGTGGTGGATCTGGTGTGTGGATATATGGTGGATGTAGTGTGTGGATGTGTGGTGGATGTAGTGTGTGGATGTGTGGTGGATGTAGTGTGTGGATGTGTGGTGGATGTAGTGTGTGGATGTGTGGTGGATCTGGTGTGTGGATATATGGTGGATGTAGTGTGTGGATGTGTGGTGGATGTAGTGTGTGGATGTGTGGTGGATGTAGTGTGTGGATGTGTGATGGATCTGGTGTGTGGATATATGGTGGATGTAGTGTGTGGATGTGTGGTGGATGTAGTGTGTGGATGTGTGGTGGATGTAGTGTGTGGATGTGTGGTGGATGTAGTGTGTGGATGTGTGGTGGATGTGGTGTGTGGATATATGGTGGATGTAGTGTGTGGATGTGTGGTGGATCTGGTGTGTGGATGTGTGGTGGATGTAGTGTGTGGATGTGTGGTGGATGTAGTGTGTGGATGTGTGGTGGATGTAGTGTGTGGATGTGTGGTGGATCTGGTGTGTGGATATATGGTGGATGTCGTGTGTGGATGTGTGGTGGATGTAGTGTGTGGATGTGTGGTGGATGTAGTGTGTGGATGTGTGGTGGATGTAGTGTGTGGATATATGGTGGATGTCGTGTGTGGATGTGTGGTGGATGTAGTGTGTGGATGTGTGGTGGATGTAGTGTGTGGATGTGTGGTGGATGTGATGTGTGGATGTGTGGTGGATGTCGTGTGTGGATGTGTGGTGGATGTAGTGTGTGGATGTGTGGTGGATGTAGTGTGTGGATGTGTGGTGGATGTGGCGTGTGGATGTGTGGTGGATGTAGTGTGTGGATGTGTGGTGGATGTAGTGTGTGGATGTGTGGTGGATGTGGTGTGTGGATATATGGTGGATGTAGTGTGTGGATATATGGTGGATGTAGTGTGTGGATGTGTGGTGGATGTAGTGTGTGGATGTGTGGTGGATGTAGTGTGTGGATGTGTGGTGGATGTGGTGTGTGGATATATGGTGGATGTAGTGTGTGGATGTGTGGTGGATCTGGTGTGTGGATATATGGTGGATGTAGTGTGTGGATGTGTGGTGGATGTAGTGTGTGGATGTGTGGTGGATGTAGTGTGTGGATGTGTGGTGGATGTAGTGTGTGGATGTGTGGTGGATCTGGTGTGTGGATATATGGTGGATGTAGTGTGTGGATGTGTGGTGGATGTAGTGTGTGGATGTGTGGTGGATGTAGTGTGTGGATGTGTGATGGATCTGGTGTGTGGATATATGGTGGATGTAGTGTGTGGATGTGTGGTGGATGTAGTGTGTGGATGTGTGGTGGATGTAGTGTGTGGATGTGTGGTGGATGTAGTGTGTGGATGTGTGGTGGATGTGGTGTGTGGATATATGGTGGATGTAGTGTGTGGGTGTGTGGTGGATCTGGTGTGTGGATGTGTGGTGGATGTAGTGTGTGGATGTGTGGTGGATGTAGTGTGTGGATGTGTGGTGGATGTAGTGTGTGGATGTGTGGTGGATCTGGTGTGTGGATATATGGTGGATGTCGTGTGTGGATGTGTGGTGGATGTAGTGTGTGGATGTGTGGTGTATGTAGTGTGTGGATGTATGGTGGATGTAGTGTGTGGATATATGGTGGATGTAGTGTGTGGATGTGTGGTGGATGTGGTGTGTGGATATATGGTGGATGTAGTGTGTGGATGTGTGGTGGATGTAGTGTGTGGATGTGTGGTGGATGTAGTGTGTGGATGTGTGGTGGATGTAGTGTGTGGATGTGTGGTGGATGTAGTGTGTGGATGTGTGGTGGATGTAGTGTGTGGATGTGTGGTGGATGTAGTGTGTGGATGTGTGGTGGATGTAGTGTGTGGATGTGTGGTGGATGTAGTGTGTGGATGTGTGGTGGATGTAGTGTGTGGATGTGTGGTGGATGTAGTGTGTGGATGTGTGGTGGATGTAGTGTGTGGATGTGTGGTGGATGTAGTGTGTGGATGTGTGGTGGATGTAGTGTGTGGATGTGTGGTGGATGTAGTGTGTGGATGTGTGGTGGATGTAGTGTGTGGATGTGTGGTGGATGTAGTGTGTGGATGTGTGGTGGATGTAGTGTGTGGATGTGTGGTGGATGTAGTGTGTGGATGTGTGGTGGATGTAGTGTGTGGATGTGTGGTGGATGTAGTGTGTGGATGTGTGGTGGATGTAGTGTGTGGATGTGTGGTGGATGTAGTGTGTGGATGTGTGGTGGATGTGGCGTGTGGATGTGTGGTGGATGTAGTGTGTGGATGTGTGGTGGATGTAGTGTGTGGATGTGTGGTGGATGTAGTGTGTGGATGTGTGGTGGATGTAGTGTGTGGATGTGTGGTGGATGTGGTGTGTGGATGTGTGGTGGATGTAGTGTGTGGATGTGTGGTGGATGTAGTGTGTGGATGTGTGGTGGATGTAGTGTGTGGATGTGTGGTGGATGTAGTGTGTGGATGTGTGGTGGATGTAGTGTGTGGATGTGCGTGTACTCATTTGTACTCGCCTAATTGTGGTTACAAGGGTCTATTCACAGCTCCTGGCCCCGCTTCACTTGTCGCTACTAGGCTCACTCTCTCCCTCCTCCATGAGCTTTATCATACCTTTTCTTAAAGCAATGTATGGTTCCTGCCTCTAATACATGACTTCCACTTCCTGACAACTCTATGACTGAAGAAATACTTCCTAACATCTCTGTGTCTCATCTGAGTTTAGTCAACTTCCCACAGTCATAACTACAGTTATAACTGGATATTCTGGAATGGTTTAATTTTTCTTATGCAACTGAGACAACAAGAAAATCCACCTGAACAAACACACGCACACACACAGTGGAGGCAGGAACCATACACAGCTTTAAGACGAGGTATGATAAAGTTCATGGAGCAGGGAGAGAGAGGGCCTAGTAGCGGTCAGTGAAGAGGCGGGGCCAGGAGCTGTGAATCGACCCTTGTAACCACAATTAGGTGAGTACAAATGAGTACACACACATCCACACACCACATCCACCACACATCCAGGAGCTGAGTCTCGACTCCTGCAACCACAAATAGGTGAGTACACACACCAATGTCATGGTGAGCTCTAGTGAGCTGAGTGTCATGGTGAGCTGAGTGTCATGGTGAGCTGAGTGTCATAGTGAGCTGAGTGTCATAGTGAGCTGAGTGTCATGGTGAGCTGAGTGTCATGGTGAGCTGAGTGTCATGGTGAGCTGAGTGTCATGGTGAGCTGAGTGTTATGGTGAGCTGAGTGTCATGGTGAGCTGAGTGTCATGGTGAGCTGTCATGGTGAGCTGAGTGTCATGGTGAGCTGAGTGTTATGGTGAGCTGAGTGTCATGGTGAGCTGAGTGTCATGGTCTAGTGAGCTGAGTGTCATGTGAGCTGAGTGTCTGAGCTGAGTCATGGTGAGCTGAGTGTGGTCATGGTGAGCTGAGTGCCATTGTGAGCTGAGTGTCATGGTGAGCTGAGTGGGATGGTGAGCTGAGTGTCATGGGTGAGCTGAGTGTCATGGTGAGCTGAGTGTGTCATGGTGAGCTGAGTGTCTGAGTGTTATGGTGAGCTGAGTGTCATGAGTGTCATGGTGAGCTGTCATGGTGAGCTGAGTGTCATGGTGAGCTGAGTGTCATGGTGAGCTGAGTGTCATGGTGAGCTGAGTGAGTGAGTATGGTGAGCTGAGTGTGTCATGGTGAGCTGAGTGTCATGGTGAGCTGAGCTGAGTGTCATGGTGAGCTGAGTGTCATGGTGAGCTGAGTGTCATGGTGAGCTGAGTGTCATGGTGAGCTGAGTGTCATGGTGAGCTGAGTGTCATGGTGAGCTGAGTGTTATGGTGAGCTGAGTGTCATGGTGAGCTGAGTGTCATGGTGAGCTGAGTGTCATGGTGAGCTGAGTGTCATGGTGAGCTGAGTGTCATGGTGAGCTGAGTGTCATGGTGAGCTGAGTGTCATGGTGAGCTGAGTGTCATAGTGAGCTGAGTGTCATGGTGAGCTGAGTGTCATAGTGAGCTGAGTGTCATGGTGAGCTGAGTGTCATAGTGAGCTGAGTGTCATGGTGAGCTGATGGTGAGCTGAGTGTCATGGTGAGCTGATGTCATAGTGAGCTGAGTGTCATGTCATAGTGAGCTGAGTGTCTGATGGTGAGCTGAGTGTCAGTGTCATAGTGAGCTGAGTGCCATGGTGAGCTGAGTGTTATGGTGAGCTGAGTGTCATGGTGAGCTGAGTGCCATGGTGAGCTGAGTGTCATAATGAGCTGAGTGTCATGGTGAGCTGAGTGTCATGGTGAGCTGAGTGCTTCATAACAGAGCTGTTGGTTACAGCAATTTTGGGATCAACTTCGACAACCTCTACTAGTGAGAACGGCTGGATTTGAGAGGGACCTGACCTCCCAACATTCTACTAGTGACCTACGTCTCACCTGGCGGTATATAAGGCTCCATCCTGTCACTTCAACTCCATATTGTTTCAGACTTCGGAACAATGCTCTTCTCCAGACTGAGGGACTGACCACCTCAAAACTTTAAGGGTGATGGACTGATTACATCGTCTTCAAGTCTCTTCTGCTTCTATCAACTTTTCTGTACTCGACTGAAGAAGCCTACTGTGTAGGCGAAACGTTTCGTAATAAAGATACCTAACTGTTGCATATGTGTCTTACCTAACAGCAATTTTGGTATAATATTGAAGACGTCATCTAGATTTCTCGGCCACTTGGTGTTGCGCGCAATGTTTCTGAAAGCGATGTTTTCAAAGCGATGTTTCTGAAGGCGATGTTTTCAAAGCGATATTTCTGAAGGAATGTTACCAAAGCGATGTTTCTCTTGGTGTCTGAGGTCAATGTTATACCAAGAGGATGCTGAGGCAGGGTAGGTGTCTGGCTGCTACACTACCTGATCGGTAAGTAGTTTTGCCTACAAGAACTTTTTTCGTCCTGGAAATTGTCTGACCACATCTACATTATTGAGACTCCTGGAAAGTGTATCTCACCACATCTACGTTATTAAGACTCCTGGAAAGTGTATCTGACCACATCTAAGTTATTAAGACTCCTGGAAAGTGTATCTGACCACATCAACGTTATTAAGACTCCTGGAAAGTGTATCTAATCACATCAACGTTATTAAGAATCCTGGAAAGTGTATCTGACCACATCTACGTTATTAAGACTCCTGGAAAGTGTATCTAATCACATCAACGTTATTAAGAATCCTGGAAAGTGTATCTGACCACATCTACGTTATTAAGAATCCTGGAAAGTGTATCTGACCACATCAACGTTATTAAGACTCCTGGAAAGTGTATCTGACCACATCTACGTTATTAAGAATCCTGGAAAGTGTATCTGACCACATCAACGTTATTAAGAATCTTGGAAAGTGTCTGACCATATCAACGTTATTAAGAATCCTGGAAAGTGTCTGACCATATCAACGCTATTAAGAATCCTGGAAAGTTTCTGACCACATCCACGTTATTAAGAATCTTTGGAAAGTGTCTGACCATATCAACGTTATTAAGAATCCTGGAAAGTGTCTGACCATATCAACGTTATTAAGAATCCCGGAAAGTGTCTGACCATATCAACGTTATTAAGAATCCTGGAAAGTGTCTGACCATATCAACGTTATTAAGAATCCTGGAAAGTGTCTGACCATATCAACGTTATTAAGAATCCTGGAAAGTGTCTGACCATATCAACGTTATTAAGAATCCTGGAAAGTGTCTGACCATATCAACGTTATTAAGAATCCTGGAAAGTGTCTGACCATATCAACGTTATTAAGAATCCTGGAAAGTGTCTGACCATATCAACGTTATTAAGAATCCTGGAAAGTGTCTGACCATATCAACGTTATTAAGAATCCTGGAAAGTGTCTGACCATATCAACGTTATTAAGAATCCTGGAAAGTGTCTGACCATATCAACGTTATTAAGAATCCTGGAAAGTGTCTGACCATATCAACGTTATTAAGAATCCTGGAAAGTGTCTGACCATATCAACGTTATTAAGAATCCTGGAAAGTGTCTGACCATATCAACGTTATTAAGAATCCTGGAAAGTGTCTGACCATATCAACGTTATTAAGAATCCTGGAAAGTGTCTGACCATATCAACGTTATTAAGAATCCTGGAAAGTGTCTGACCATATCAACGTTATTAAGAATCCTGGAAAATGTCTGACCATATCAACGTTATTAAGAATCCTGGAAAGCACAAATCTGAAAAACTTTGAACATAAATATGCTGAATAAATCCATAAGTGAGCAAACTGTATCTGCTGTATGTGATGACAAATTCTTTAAATCTGTAGAGCGTAAGTACAATTATCTTACACATAATAACATATGTGTAAGATATCTACTAAGATAACCCAGAAGAAAGTCAAACGAGGTGACTTATTACAAATTGGGCAGCACTGGCAAGCCTGGGTCACGTGATATGAAAGAATGGGGATACCGGTGGGGATACCTTCGTCAGCAGTAGTGATATCAATGTGCTTCTTGATCTAAGAAACCTTCATCAAGGGCGCTGACGTGTCTCCCGGGTAAACAAAGAGAGAAGATCTCCTGCAGAAGCAGTGATTCTGTCTGTATCCTTTCAAAACTCTGAGTAATTGTGGTTATGATCACTGATGTTCGTGCGTTTGATGTTTGGACACTTGTAGAAGAGTTTAGTCCTAAGCTGAGAGCTTCCTCTCAGTGCCGGACACTGTCTGACTGGATAGATTGTTGATCACGGTCTGCCAGCATCTTCCTAGCAACTCAAGTATCATTCTATTCACAATTTCCCTGTGTATCCTCTCTCTCTCTCTCTCTCTCTCTCTCTCTCTCTCTCTCTCTCTCTCTCTCTCTCTCTCTCTCTCTCTCTCTCTCTCTCTCTCTCTCTCTCTCTCTCTCTCTCTCTCTCTACTCACGATATCGTAATAACACCATTCCAAACCACGGAGCAGGTGGTGGGTTTAACATAAGAACATGAAAAAGAATCAGCGGACCTACTGGCCCATGCGAGGCAGGACCAAGTCACCTACCGGCTTAAGCCACTAACCGAACTTAGTCAGATCAAGCCACATCCACTTAAGAAAGGAGCACAGCATCAGACCTAGTAGCACAAGCTAGTCAGGTCCAACTCACACTCACTCCTCTAATTATGTAAAGTATGATCTCATGAAATCATCTCATGAAATTCAGGGACGCCCGATCAGTGATCAAAGAAACTAATTTCCGCCTTGAATCATCATTAATCGCTGTTTCTAACACAATTAAACAAAACAACGGCAGCTTCACCATCTCCGAAGTCTTAGCAAGAATCCTCCTGAGAACAGTAAACCCTGCCGTCACATAGTCTCTCCTGTTAATACTACACAAGCACATTACAGAGAGTGAACACTGAAACAGGCTGCCTCTATCCAGCCTCCAATAGAAATATTTGTCTAACCTATTTTTATGTTACACAAGTAATTGCTTTTATATCCTTTTACTCATGTGCGAGTTAATTGTTCTAACTTATTGTATTACTACTACTACTACTACTACTACTACAAGTTATATCACTACGACTACTACTACTACTACTACTAGTATTGCACCTCACTCTAAGCGTATATATGTCATAAATTGAAGAATTGAGACACTTATGCAACACATGGGAATCTTTATTGAAGAAACGTTTCGGCACACAGTGGCTTCATCAGTCCAATACAAAGTAGAAGTGGGTAAGGAGAGTAGAAGTTTGAGGTAATCAGTCCCTCAACCTGGAATCGATGTGTTCAGTCCATCACTCTTGTAGTAAGTGCAGCATAGGTCCAGAGAGGTGGCTTATATACTGCGGTGAGATGAGTTGAAGCAGGAGGAGGCGGGATCACAGTGGGACCTGCCACTAGTGTAAGTAGGTCGTCGTCCAAAGGTTGGGCAAGCGTTGAAGTCTTTGTACCAAGATTCCATGATGTTGCAGTGTCTGACAGATGTGATGAATGGTTTTGAAAACCGACAAGTTGAAGAATTGAGACACTTATGCAACACTGTGTGGCGAAACGTTTCTTCAATAAAGATTCCCATGTGTTGCATAAGTGTCTCAATTCTTCAACTTGTCGGTTTTCATAACCATTCATCACATATGTCATAAATGGCTTTGAAAACCGACAAGTTGAAGATTGAGGCACTTATGCAATATATGGGAATCTTTATTGAGGAAACGTTTCGCCACACAGTGGCTTCATCAGTCCAATACAAAGTAGAAAGGTGTAAGGAGAGAAGGAGTTTCAGGTAATCAGTCCCTCAGCCTGGAGTCGATGTGTTCAGTCCATCGAAAGCCTTACTGAAGCCCATATACACAATATTATATTCATTACCATGAGCTACCTCCTCAAATACCTTAGTGAAAAAAGTTTGTAAATTCGTAGGGCAGGAAAGCCCCTTTGAAGACCTACGTTGAGACTCGTTAATCAATTTATGCCTTTCAAAATGGCTACGAATTGCCTCGGCAATTATTGATTTCATAAATTTTCCCATTATGGAGGTAAGGCTTATTGGTCTATAATTTGAAGCTAAGGACTTGTCACCTGCCCTGAAAATAGGTATCACATTTGTCATTTTCCACTTGTCTGGCACTATGGCAGTTTGTTGTGATGTGTTGAAAAGATTAGCCAAAGGTTTGCTAAGCTCCTCTTTACATTCCTTTAAAACCCTCGCAAACAGTTCATCAGGAATTTGTTAGGTTTTAATTTATCTATTTGTCTGAGGATCATGTCACTTGTGACCCTAATCTTGCATAGTTTATTTTCGTCCTGTTATACTTAATTAACATAATTAACACATGGCAAGCGAGTCTTAAAGCCGGGGTTTGAACCCCTACTGAAGGCTACTGGATTAGCTGTGTTACTGCTCCAGGGTTGTATGATGACAGGTGTTACTGCTCCAGGGTTGTATGATGACAGGTGTTACTGCTCCAGGGTTGTATGATGACATTGTTACTGCTCCAGGGTTGTATGATGACAGGTGTTACTGCTCCAGGGTTGTATGATGACATTGTTACTGCTCCAGGGTTGTATGATGACAGGTGTTACTGCTCCAGGGTTGTATGATGACAGGTGTTACTGCTCCAGGGTTGTATGATGACAGGTGTTACTGCTCCAGGGTTGTATGATGACATTGTTACTGCTCCAGGGTTGTATGATGACAGGTGTTACTGCTCCAGGGTTGTATGATGACAGGTGTTACTGCTCCAGGGTTGTATGATGACAGGTGTTGCTGCTCCAGGGTTGTATGATGACAGGTGTTACTGCTCCAGGGTTGTATGATGACAGTGTTACTGCTCCAGGGTTGTATGATGACAGGTGTTACTGCTCCAGGGTTGTATGATGACAGGTGTTACTGCTCCAGGGTTGTATGATGGCAGGTGTTACTGCTCCAGGGTTGTATGATGGCAGGTGTTACTGCTCCAGGGTTGCATGATGGCAGGTGTTACTGCTCCAGGGTTGTATGATGAGAGGTGTTACTGCTCCAGGGTTGTATGATGACAGGTGTTACTGCTCCAGGGTTGTATGATGACAGGTGTTACTGCTCCAAGGTTGTATGATGAGAGGTGTTACTGCTCCAGGGTTGTATGATGACAGGTGTTACTGCTCCAGGGTTGTATGATGACAGGTGTTACTGCTCCAGGGTTGTATGATGACAGGTGTTGCTGCTCCAGGGTTGTATGATGACAGGTGTTACTGCTCCAGGGTTGTATGATGACAGGTGTTACTGCTCCAGGGTTGTATGATGACAGGTGTTACTGCTCCAGGGTTGTATGATGACAGGTGTTACTGCTCCAGGGTTGTATGATG
Source organism: Cherax quadricarinatus (assembly GCF_038502225.1). NCBI lineage: Eukaryota > Metazoa > Arthropoda > Malacostraca > Decapoda > Parastacidae > Cherax > Cherax quadricarinatus. The sequence continues at coordinate 356,101 of NW_027195039.1, forward strand.
ACAGGTGTTACTGCTCCAGGGTTGTATGATGACAGGTGTTACTGCTCCAGGGTTGTATGATGACAGGTGTTACTGCTCCAGGGTTGTATGATGACAGGTGTTACTGCTCCAGGGTTGTATGATGACAGGTGTTACTGCTCCATGGTTGTATGATGACAGGTGTTACTGCTCCAGGGTTGTATGATGACAGGTGTTACTGCTCCAGGGTTGTATGATGACAGGTGTTACTGCTCCAGGGTTGTATGATGAGAGGTGTTACTGCTCCAGGGTTGTATGATGACAGGTGTTACTGCTCCAGGGTTGTATGATGACAGGTGTTACTGCTCCAGGGTTGTATGATGACAGGTGTTACTGCTCCAGGGTTGTATGATGACAGGTGTTACTGCTCCAAGGTTGTATGATGAGAGGTGTTACTGCTCCAGGGTTGTATGATGACAGGTGTTACTGCTCCAAGGTTGTATGATGAGAGGTGTTACTGCTCCAGGGTTGTATGATGACAGGTGTTACTGCTCCAGGGTTGTATGATGACAGGTGTTACTGCTCCAGGGTTGTATGATGAGAGGTGTTACTGCTCCAGGGTTGTATGATGACAGGTGTTACTGCTCCAGGGTTGTATGATGACAGGTGTTACTGTTCCAAGGTTGTATGATGAGAGGTGTTACTGCTCCAGGGTTGTATGATGACAGTGTTACTGCTCCAGGGTTGTATGATGACAGGTGTTACTGCTCCATGGTTGTATGATGGCAGGTGGTACTGCTCCAGGGTTGTATGATGACAGTGTTACTGCTCCAGGGTTGTATGATGAGAGGTGTTACTGCTCCAGGGTTGTATGATGACAGTGTTACTGCTCCAGGGTTGTATGATGACAGGTGTTACTGCTCCAGGGTTGTATGATGACAGGTGTTACTGCTCCAGGGTTGTATGATGACAGGTGTTACTGCTCCAGGGTTGTATGATGACAGGTGTTACTGCTCCAGGGTTGTATGATGACAGGTGTTACTGCTCCAGGGTTGTATGATGACAGGTGTTACTGCTCCAGGGTTGTATGATGACAGGTGTTACTGCTCCAGGGTTGTATGATGACAGTGTTACTGCTCCAGGGTTGTATGATGACAGGTGTTACTGCTCCAGGGTTGTATGATGACAGGTGTTACTGTTCCAAGGTTGTATGATGAGAGGTGTTACTGCTCCAGGGTTGTATGATGACAGTGTTACTGCTCCAGGGTTGTATGATGACAGGTGTTACTGCTCCATGGTTGTATGATGGCAGGTGTTACTGCTCCAGGGTTGTATGATGACAGTGTTACTGCTCCAGGGTTGTATGATGACAGGTGTTACTGCTCCATGGTTGTATGATGGCAGGTGTTACTGCTCCAGGGTTGTATGATGACAGTGTTACTGCTCCAGGGTTGTATGATGAGAGGTGTTACTGCTCCAGGGTTGTATGATGACAGTGTTACTGCTCCAGGGTTGTATGATGACAGGTGTTACTGCTCCAGGGTTGTATGATGACAGGTGTTACTGCTCCAGGGTTGTATGATGACAGGTGTTACTGCTCCAGGGTTGTATGATGACAGGTGTTACTGCTCCAAGGTTGTATGATGAGAGGTGTTACTGCTCCAGGGTTGTATGATGACAGGTGTTACTGCTCCAAGGTTGTATGATGAGAGGTGTTACTGCTCCAGGGTTGTATGATGACAGGTGTTACTGCTCCAGGGTTGTATGATGACAGGTGTTACTGCTCCAGGGTTGTATGATGAGAGGTGTTACTGCTCCAGGGTTGTATGATGACAGGTGTTACTGCTCCAGGGTTGTATGATGACAGGTGTTACTGTTCCAAGGTTGTATGATGAGAGGTGTTACTGCTCCAGGGTTGTATGATGACAGTGTTACTGCTCCAGGGTTGTATGATGACAGGTGTTACTGCTCCATGGTTGTATGATGGCAGGTGGTACTGCTCCAGGGTTGTATGATGACAGTGTTACTGCTCAGGGTTGTATGATGAGAGGTGTTACTGCTCCAGGGTTGTATGATGACAGTGTTACTGCTCCAGGGTTGTATGATGACAGGTGTTACTGCTCCAGGGTTGTATGATGACAGGTGTTACTGCTCCAGGGTTGTATGATGACAGGTGTTACTGCTCCAGGGTTGTATGATGACAGGTGTTACTGCTCCAGGGTTGTATGATGACAGGTGTTACTGCTCCAGGGTTGTATGATGACAGGTGTTACTGCTCCAGGGTTGTATGATGACAGGTGTTACTGCTCCAGGGTTGTATGATGACAGTGTTACTGCTCCAGGGTTGTATGATGACAGGTGTTACTGCTCCAGGGTTGTATGATGACAGGTGTTACTGTTCCAAGGTTGTATGATGAGAGGTGTTACTGCTCCAGGGTTGTATGATGACAGTGTTACTGCTCCAGGGTTGTATGATGACAGGTGTTACTGCTCCATGGTTGTATGATGGCAGGTGTTACTGCTCCAGGGTTGTATGATGACAGTGTTACTGCTCCAGGGTTGTATGATGACAGGTGTTACTGCTCCATGGTTGTATGATGGCAGGTGTTACTGCTCCAGGGTTGTATGATGACAGTGTTACTGCTCCAGGGTTGTATGATGAGAGGTGTTACTGCTCCAGGGTTGTATGATGACAGTGTTACTGCTCCAGGGTTGTATGATGACAGGTGTTACTGCTCCAGGGTTGTATGATGACAGGTGTTACTGCTCCAGGGTTGTATGATGACAGGTGTTACTGCTCCAGGGTTGTATGATGACAGGTGTTACTGCTCCAAGGTTGTATGATGAGAGGTGTTACTGCTCCAGGGTTGTATGATGACAGGTGTTACTGCTCCAAGGTTGTATGATGAGAGGTGTTACTGCTCCAGGGTTGTATGATGACAGGTGTTACTGCTCCAGGGTTGTATGATGACAGGTGTTACTGCTCCAGGGTTGTATGATGAGAGGTGTTACTGCTCCAGGGTTGTATGATGACAGGTGTTACTGCTCCAGGGTTGTATGATGACAGGTGTTACTGTTCCAAGGTTGTATGATGAGAGGTGTTACTGCTCCAGGGTTGTATGATGACAGTGTTACTGCTCCAGGGTTGTATGATGACAGGTGTTACTGCTCCATGGTTGTATGATGGCAGGTGGTACTGCTCCAGGGTTGTATGATGACAGTGTTACTGCTCCAGGGTTGTATGATGAGAGGTGTTACTGCTCCAGGGTTGTATGATGACAGTGTTACTGCTCCAGGGTTGTATGATGACAGGTGTTACTGCTCCAGGGTTGTATGATGACAGGTGTTACTGCTCCAGGGTTGTATGATGACAGGTGTTACTGCTCCAGGGTTGTATGATGACAGGTGTTACTGCTCCAGGGTTGTATGATGACAGGTGTTACTGCTCCAGGGTTGTATGATGACAGGTGTTACTGCTCCAGGGTTGTATGATGACAGGTGTTACTGCTCCAGGGTTGTATGATGACAGTGTTACTGCTCCAGGGTTGTATGATGACAGGTGTTACTGCTCCAGGGTTGTATGATGACAGGTGTTACTGTTCCAAGGTTGTATGATGAGAGGTGTTACTGCTCCAGGGTTGTATGATGACAGTGTTACTGCTCCAGGGTTGTATGATGACAGGTGTTACTGCTCCATGGTTGTATGATGGCAGGTGTTACTGCTCCAGGGTTGTATGATGACAGTGTTACTGCTCCAGGGTTATATGATGACAGGTGTTACTGCTCCATGGTTGTATGATGGCAGGTGTTACTGCTCCAGGGTTGTATGATGACAGTGTTACTGCTCCAGGGTTGTATGATGAGAGGTGTTACTGCTCCAGGGTTGTATGATGACAGGTGTTACTGTTCCAAGGTTGTATGATGAGAGGTGTTACTGCTCCAGGGTTGTATGATGACAGTGTTACTGCTCCAGGGTTGTATGATGACAGGTGTTACTGCTCCATGGTTGTATGATGGCAGGTGTTACTGCTCCAGGGTTGTATGATGACAGTGTTACTGCTCCAGGGTTGTATGATGACAGGTGTTACTGCTCCATGGTTGTATGATGGCAGGTGTTACTGCTCCAGGGTTGTATGATGACAGTGTTACTGCTCCAGGGTTGTATGATGAGAGGTGTTACTGCTCCAGGGTTGTATGATGACAGTGTTACTGCTCCAGGGTTGTATGATGACAGTGTTACTGCTCCAGGGTTGTATGATGACAGGTGTTACTGCTCCAGGGTTGTATGATGACAGTGTTACTGCTCCAGGGTTGTATGATGACAGGTGTTACTGCTCCAGGGTTGCTGATGTAGATTATGTGGGCCTCAGGTTTATTTAGGTACAGGTATACATAAGTACAACCACCATACATAGTAACATACAAAACAAGCCACGGAGGGGGGTGGAAATCTTCAGCTCAGGATCTTTCACACGTCTCTGTGCATCGTCAGGAGCTACACAGTGTTGTAATAGTAGCAACAGGTGGAATGAGGGGAAGATTTCCTAGAGTAAGGCAGCCAGTTCCTCTCATAGGAACTGGCTGGCGTCACCATTCTACCTGACTCTGAGAATATATCTCCTCATTCCTCCTGTTGCTACTTTTGCAACATTGCATCATGGCTCCTGATGACTGTATTGCATAACAATATATGTGTATACGAACCAGGATAACCCAAGAAAATGTTAAAGTGACTTGTTTCCACTAAGATCCCCGTCAGCAGCTTATCATGAGAAGTGTTCATCAGTCTTGGTGGCAGTGGTCAGGCTGGGAGGGCTAAGGCAGAATACAGGAAATCGGTCCCATGATACAAGTTACCCTAACAAAAGCTGGTCAGATATGTCTCCCCTCTTCTACCCTCGTCTCGTTGAGTCAGGAGGGGAGAGTGAGGGAAAGACCACTCCATTATCACCACTAGTGCCATCCCCCCCACCACCCCTTACTCCCCCCCCCCCTCTCCACGGCATCATTTAATCAGCTGCGAAAAATGACGAGTCTCGAAAACAAAAATTATCACATTTTTTCCATCTCTCTCTCTCTCTCTCTCTCTCTCTTCTCTCTCTCTCTCTCTCTCTCTCTCTCTCTCTCTCTCTCTCTCTCTCTCTCTCTCTCTCTCTCTCTCTCTCTCTCTCTCTCTCTCCAGGTTAATTTCCGAGGTCAGAAATAGCTACAATTTCTGTGGGTAGAAACTACAATACTTTCTGGGCTCAGAAATTAACATAGGAAGTTAATTAGATTTAATAAATAAAAAAAACGATTCCCGAAATTTTGATTCATCTTTTTTGGAAAAATTTGTTATAATTAGATAAAAATTTACCACAGATATCAGGTACCTGGTACAGTGTATCTGGTACAGTGTACCAGGTACACTGTACCAGGTACACTGTACCAAGTACACTGTACCAGGTACACTATACAAGGTACACTGTCCCAGGTACACTGTACCAAGTACACTGTACCAGGTACACTATACAAGGTACACTGTCCCAGGTACACTGTACCAGGTACACTGTCCAACGTACACTGTACAAGGTACACTGTCCCAGGTACACTGTACCAGGTACACTATACCAGGTACACTGTCCCAGGTACACTGTACCAGGTACACTATACAAGGTACACTGTCCTAGGTACACTGTACCAGGTACACTATACAAGGTACACTGTCCCAGGTACACTGTACCAGGTACACTATACCAGGTACACTGTCCAAGGTACACTGTCCCAGGTACACTGTACCAGGTACACTATACAAGGTACACTGTCCCAGGTACACTGTACCAGGTACACTATACCAGGTACACTGTCACAGGTACACTGTACCAGGTACACTATACCAGGTACACTGTCCCAGGTACACTGTACCAGGTACACTATACAAGGTACACTGTCCTAGGTACACTGTACCAGGTACACTATACAAGGTACACTGTCCCAGGTACACTGTACCAGGTACACTATACCAGGTACACTGTCCAAGGTACACTATACCAGGTACACTGCCCCAGGTACACTGTACCAGGTACACTATACCAGGTACACTGTACCAGGTACACTGTACAAGGTACACTGTACCAGGTACACTATACCAGGTACACTGTACCAGGTACACTATACCAGGTACACTGTACCAGGTACACTATAACACGTACACTGTCCCAGGTACACTGTACCAGGTAAACTATACCAGGTACACTGTACCTGGTACACTGTACCAGGTACACTGTACCAGGTACACTGTACCTGGTACACTATACCAGGTACACTGTACCAGGTGCACTATACCAGGTACACTGTACCTGGTACACTGTACCAGGTACACTGTACCAGGTACACTGTGAAAGGTACACTATACCAGGTACACTGTACCAGGTACACTATACCAGGTACACTGTACCAGGTACACTACACCAGGTACACTGTCCCAGGTACACTATACCAGGTACACTGTCCCAGGTACACTGTACCAGGTACACTGTACCAGGAACACTGTCCCAGGTACACCGTGACAGGTACACTGTACCAGGTACACTGTACCAGGTACACTGTACCAGGTACACTGTACCAGGTACACTTTTCCAGGTGCACAGTACCAGGTACACTATACCAGGTACACTGTACCAGGCACACTGTACCAGGTACACTGTACCAGGTACAATGTACCAGGTACACTGTACCAGGTACACTTTACCAGGTGCACAGTACCAGGTACACTGTACCAGGTACACTGTACCAGGTACACTGTACCAGGTACACTGTACCAGGTACACTATGCCAGGTACACTGTACCAGGTACACTGTACCAGGTACACAGTACCAGCTGCACTATGCCAGGTACACTCTGCCAGGTACACTGTACCAGGTACACTATACCAGGTACACTATACCAGGTACACTGTACCACGTACACTATACCAGGTACACTATACCAGGTACACTGTACCAGGTGCACTGTACCAGGTACACTGTACCAGGTACACTGTACCAGGTACACTGTACCAGGTACACTGTACCAGGTACACTTTAGCAGGTGCACAGTACCAGGTACACAATACCAGGAACATTGTACCAGGTACACTGTACCAGGTACACTGTACCAGGTACACTGTACCTGGTACACTGTACCAGGTGCACAGTACCAGGTACACTGTACCAGGTACACTGTACCATGTACACTGTACCAGGTACACTGTACCAGGTACACTGTACCATGTACACTGTACCAGGTACACTGTACCTATGGCATTCACTTCCGCACCAGGCACACTGGCACCATGCACACCTGTACCAGGTAACACTTTAGCAGGTGGCATATACCAGGCACATTCTCAGTACCAGGAACACTGTACCAGGTACACTGTACCAGGCACACTGTACCAGGTACACTGTACCTGGCACACCGTACCAGGTGCAGAGCACCAGGCACACTGGCACCAGGCACACTGCGTACCAGGCAATTACTGGTACCCAGGGCACACCAGTACCATGTAACACTGTACCAGGTACACTGTACCTACGTACACTGTACCAGGTACATTACTGCAACCAGGCACACTGCACAATGGAAATACCTCACTTCCGGTACACTGGACCAGGTACACTGGACCAGGTACACTGGACCAGGTACACTGGACCAGGTACACTGGACCAGGTACACTGGACCAGGTACACTGGACCAGGTACACTGGACCAGGTACACTGGACCAGGTACACTGGACCAGGTACACTGGACCAGGTACACTGGACCAGGTACACTGGACCAGGTACACTGTACCAGGTACACTGTACCAGGTACACTGTACCAGGTACACTGTACCAGGTACACTATACCAGGTACACTGTACCATGTACACTGTACCAGGTACACTGTACCAGGTACACTGTACCAGGTACACTGTACCAGGTACACTGTACCAGGTACACTATACCAGGTACACTGTACCAGGTACACTGTACCAGGTACACTATACCAGGTACACTGTACCAGGTACACTATACCAGGTACACTATACCAGGTACACTGTACCACGTACACTATACCAGGTACACTATACCAGGTACACTGTACCACGTACACTATACCAGGTACACTATACCAGGTACACTGTACCAGGTACACTATACCAGGTACACTATACCAGGTACACTGTACCACGTACACTATACCAGGTACACTATACCAGGTACACTGTACCACGTACACTATACCAGGTACACTATACCAGGTACACTGTACCAGGTACACTATACCAGGTACACTGTACCAGGACACAAGCCTCGATTTGTTGTAAAAAATTCAATGAAAACTCAGGGAAAACTGAAGAGTGTGTGCTGGTGTTTGTTGTGCGCTGGTGTTTGTTGTGTGCTGGTGTTTGTTGTGTGCTGGTGTTTGTTGTGTGCTGGTGTTTGTTGTGTGCTGGTGTTTGTTGTGTGCTGGTGTTTGTTGTGTGCTGGTGTTTGTTGTGTGCTGGTGTTTGTTGTGTGCTGGTGTTTGTTGTGTGCTGGTGTTTGTTGTGCTGGTGTTTGTTGTGTGCTGGTGTTTGTTGTGTGCTGGTGTTTGTTGTGTGCTGGTGTTTGTTGTGTGCTGGTGTTTGTTGTGTGCTGGTGTTTGTTGTGTGCTGGTGTTTGTTGTGTGTTTATGTTTGTTGTGTGTTGGTGTTTGTTGTGTGCTGGTGTTTGTTGTGTGCTGGTGTTTGTTGTGTGTTGGTGTTTGTTGTGTGCTGGTGTTTGTTGTGTGCTGGTGTTTGTTGTGTGCTGGTGTTTGTTGTGTGCTGGTGTTTGTTGTATGCTGGTGTTTGTTGTGTGCTGGTGTTTGTTGTGTGCTGGTGTTTGTTGTGTGCTGGTGTTTGTTGTGTGCTGGTGTTTGTTGTGTGCTGGTGTTTGTTGTGTGCTGGTGTTTGTTGTGTGCTGGTGTTTGTTGTGTGCTGGTGTTTGTTGTGCTGGTGTTTGTTGTTTGCTGGTGTTTGTTGTGTGCTGGTGTTTGTTGTGTGTTGGTGTTTGTTGTGTGCTGGTGTTTGTTGTGTGTTGGTGTTTGTTGTGTGCTGGTGTTTGTTGTGTGTTTATGTTTGTTGTGTGTTGGTGTTTGTTGTGTGCTGGTGTTTGTTGTGTGCTGGTGTTTGTTGTGTGTTGGTGTTTGTTGTGTGTTTTTGTTTGTTGTGTGCTGGTGTTTGTTGTGTGCTGGTGTTTGTTGTGTGCTGGTGTTTGTTGTGTGCTGGTGTTTGTTGTATGCTGGTGTTGGTTGTGTGCTGGTGTTTGTTGTGTGCTGGTGTTTGGTTGTGTTCTGGTGTTTGGTTGTGTTCTGGTGTTTGGTTGTGTGTTCTGGTGTTTGGTTGTGTGTTCTGGTGTTTGGTTGTGTGTTCTGGTGTTTGGTTGTGTGTTCTGGTGTTTGGTTGTGTGTTCTGGTGTTTGGTTGTGTGTTCTGGTGTTTGGTTGTGTTCTGGTGTTTGGTTGTGTGCTGGTGTTTGTTGTGTGCTGGTGTTTGTTGTGTGCTGGTGTTTGTTGTGTGCTGGTGTTTGTTGTGCTGGTGTTTGTTGTGTGCTGGTGTTTGTTGTGTGCTGGTGTTTGTTGTGTGTTGGTGTTTGTTGTGTGCTGGTGTTTGTTGTGTGTTGGTGTTTGTTGTGTGCTGGTGTTTGTTGTGTGTTTATGTTTGTTGTGTGTTGGTGTTTGTTGTGTGCTGGTGTTTGTTGTGTGCTGGTGTTTGTTGTGTGTTGGTGTTTGTTGTGTGTTTTTGTTTGTTGTGTGCTGGTGTTTGTTGTGTGCTGGTGTTTGTTGTGTGCTGGTGTTTGTTTTGTGCTGGTGTTTGTTGTATGCTTGTGTTTGTTGTGTGCTGGTGTTTGTTGTGTGCTGGTGTTTGTTGTGTGCTGGTGTTTGTTGTGTGCTGGTGTTTGTTGTGTGTTGGTGTTTGTTGTGTGCTGGTGTTTGTTGTGTGCTGGTGTTTGTTGTGCTGGTGTTTGTTGTGTGCTGGTGTTTGTTGTGCTGGTGTTTGTTGTGTGCTGGTGTTTGTTGTGTGCTGGTGTTTGTTGTGTGCTGGTGTTTGTTGTGTGTTGGTGTTTGTTGTGTGCTGGTGTTTGTTGTGTGTTTATGTTTGTTGTGTGTTGGTGTTTGTTGTGTGCTGGTGTTTGTTGTGTGCTGGTGTTTGTTGTGTGTTGGTGTTTGTTGTGTGTTTTTGTTTGTTGTGTGCTGGTGTTTGTTGTGTGCTGGTGTTTGTTGTGTGCTGGTGTTTGTTGTGTGCTGTTGTTTGTTGTATGCTGGTGTTTGTTGTGTGCTGGTGTTTGTTGTGTGCTGGTGTTTGTTGTGTGCTGGTGTTTGTTGTGTGCTGGTGTTTGTTGTGTGCTGGTGTTTGTTGTGTGCTGGTGTTTGTTGTGTGCTGGTGTTTGTTGTGTGCTGGTGTTTGTTGTGTGCTGGTGTTTGTTGTGTGCTGGTGTTTCTTGTGTGCTGGTGTTTGTTGTGTGCTGGTGTTTGTTGTGTGCTGGTGTTTGTTGTGTGCTGGTGTTTGTTGTGTGCTGGTGTTTGTTGTGTGCTGGTGTTTGTTGTGTGCTGGTGTTTGTTGTGTGCTGGTGTTTGTTGTGTGCTGGTGTTTGTTGTGTGCTGGTGTTTGTTGTGTGCTGGTGTTTGTTGTGTGCTGGTGTTTGTTGTGCTGGTGTTTGTTGTGTGCTGGTGTTTGTTGTGTGCTGGTGTTTGTTGTGCTGGTGTTTGTTGTGTGCTGGTGTTTGTTGTGTGCTGGTGTTTGTTGTGTGCTGGTGTTTGTTGTGTGCTGGTGTTTGTTGTGCTGGTGTTTGTTGTGTGCTGGTGTTTGTTATGTGCTGGTGTTTGTTGTGTGTTGGTGTTTGTTGTGTGCTGGTGTTTGTTGTGTGTTGGTGTTTGTTGTGTGCTGGTGTTTGTTGTGTGTTGGTGTTTGTTGTGTGCTGGTGTTTGTTGTGTGCTGGTGTTTGTTGTGTGCTGGTGTTTGTTGTGTGTTGGTGTTTGTTGTGTGTTTTTGTTTGTTGTGTGCTGGTGTTTGTTGTGTGCTGGTGTTTGTTGTGTGCTGGTGTTTGTTGTGTGCTGGTGTTTGTTGTATGCTGGTGTTTGTTGTGTGCTGGTGTTTGTTGTGTGCTGGTGTTTGTTGTGTGCTGGTGTTTGTTGTGTGCTGGTGTTTGTTGTGTGTTGGTGTTTGTTGTGTGCTGGTGTTTGTTGTGTGCTGGTGTTTGTCGTGCTGGTGTTTGTTGTGTGCTGGTGTTTGTTGTGCTGGTGTTTGTTGTGTGCTGGTGTTTGTTGTGTGCTGGTGTTTGTTGTGTGTTGGTGTTTGTTGTGTGCTGGTGTTTGTTGTGTGTTGGTGTTTGTTGTGTGCTGGTGTTTGTTGTGTGTTTATGTTTGTTGTGTGTTGGTGTTTGTTGTGTGCTGGTGTTTGTTGTGTGCTGGTGTTTGTTGTGTGTTGGTGTTTGTTGTGTGTTTTTGTTTGTTGTGTGCTGGTGTTTGTTGTGTGCTGGTGTTTGTTGTGTGCTGGTGTTTGTTGTGTGCTGGTGTTTGTTGTATGCTGGTGTTTGTTGTGTGCTGGTGTTTGTTGTGTGCTGGTGTTTGTTGTGTGCTGGTGTTTGTTGTGTGCTGGTGTTTGTTGTGTGTTGGTGTTTGTTGTGTGCTGGTGTTTGTTGTGTGCTGGTGTTTGTTGTGTGCTGGTGTTTGTTGTGTGCTGGTGTTTGTTGTGTGCTGGTGTTTGTTGTGTGCTGGTGTTTGTTGTGTGCTGGTGTTTGTTGTGTGCTGGTGTTTGTTGTGTGCTGGTGTTTGTTGTGTGCTGGTGTTTGTTGTGTGCTGGTGTTTGTTGTGTGCTGGTGTTTGTTGTGTGCTGGTGTTTGTTGTGTGCTGGTGTTTGTTGTGTGTTGGTGTTTGTTGTGTGCTGGTGTTTGTTGTGTTCTGGTGTTTGTTGTGTGCTGGAGTTTGTTGTGTGCTGGAGTTTGTTGTTTGCTGGTGTTTGTTGTGTGCTGGTGTTTGTTGTGTGCTGGTGTTTGTTGTGTGCTGGTGTTTGTTGTTTGCTGGTGTTTGTTGTGTGGTGGTATTTGTTGTGTGCTGGTCTTTGTTGTGTGCTGGTGTTTGTTGTGTGCTGGTGTTTGTTGTGTGCTGGTGTTTGTTGTGTGCTGGTGTTTGTTGTGTGCTGGTGTTTATTGTGTGCTGGTGTTTGTTGTGTGCTGGTGTTTGTTGTGTGCTGGTGTTTGTTGTGTGCTGGTGTTTGTTTTGTGCTGGTGTTTGTTGTGTGCTGGTGTTTGTTGTGTGCTGGTGTCTGTTGTGTGCTGGTGTTTGTTGTGTGCTGGTGTTTGTTGTGTGCTGGTGTTTGTTGTGTGCTGGTGTTTGTTGTGTGCTGGTGTTTGTTGTGTGCTGGTGTTTGTTGTGTGCTGGTGTTTGTTGTGTGCTGGTGTTTGTTGTGTGCTGGTGTTTGTTGTGTGCTGGTGTTTGTTGTGTGCTGGTGTTTGTTGTGTGCTGGTGTTTGTTGTGTGCTGGTGTTTGTTGTGTGCTGGTGTTTGTTGTGTGCTGGTGTTTGTGTGTTGGTGTTTGTTGTGTGCTGGTGTTTGTTGTGTGCTGGTGTTTGTGTAATGGTGTTTGTTGTGTGCTGGTGTTTGTTTTGTGCTGGTGTTTGTTGTGTGCTGGTGTTTTTTGTGTTCTGGTGTTTGTTGTGTGCTGGTGTTTGTTGTGTGCTGGTGTTTGTTGTGTGCTGGTGTTTGTTGTGTGCTGGTGTTTGTTGTGTGCTGGTGTTTGTTGTGTGCTGGTGTTTGTTGTGTGCTGGTGTTTGTTGTGTGCTGATGTTTGTTGTGTGCTGGTGTTTTTGTGTGCTGGTGTTTGTTGTGTGCTGGTGTTTGTTGTGTGCTGGTGTTTGTGTGCTGGTGTTTGTTGTGTGCTGGTGTTTGTTGTGTGCTGGTGTTTGTTGTGTGCTGGTGTTTGTTGTGTGCTGGTGTTTGTGTGCTGGTGTTTGTTGTGTGCTGGTGTTTGTTGTGTGCTGGTGTTTGTTGTGTGCTGGTGTTTGTTGTGTGCTGGTGTTTGTGTGTTGGTGTTTGTTGTGTGCTGGTGTTCGTTGTGTGCTGGTGTTTGTTGTGTGCTGGTGTTTGTTGTGTGCTGGTGTTTGTTGTGTGCTGGTGTTTGTTGTGTGCTGGTGTTTGTTGTGTGCTGGTGTTTGTGTGCTGGTGTTTGTTGTGTGCTGGTGTTTGTTGTGTGCTGGTGTTTGTTGTGTGCTGGTGTTTGTTGTGTGCTGGTGTTTGTGTGTTGGTGTTTGTGTGTTGGTGTTTGTTGTGTGCTGGTGTTGTGTGCTGGTGTTTGTTGTGTAATGGTGTTTGTTGTGTGCTGGTGTTTGTTTGTGTGCTGGTGTGTTGTGTGCTGGTGTTTTTTGTGTTCTGGTGTTTGTTGTGTGCTGGTGTTTGTTGTGTGCTGGTGTTTGTTGTGTGCTGGTGTTTGTTGTGTGCTGGTGTTTGTTGTGTGCTGGTGTTTGTTGTGTGCTGGTGTTTGTTGTGTGCTGATGTTTGTTGTGTGCTGGTGTTTGTTGTGTGCTGGTGTTTGTTGTGTGCTGGTGTTTGTTGTGTGCTGGTGTTTGTGTGCTGGTGTTTGTTGTGTGCTGGTGTTTGTTGTGTGCTGGTGTTTGTTGTGTGCTGGTGTTTGTTGTGTGCTGGTGTTTGTTGTGTGCTGGTGTTTGTTGTGTGCTGGTGTTTGTTGTGTGCTGGTGTTTGTTGTGTGCTGGTGTTTGTTGTGTGCTGTTGTGTGCTGGTGTTTGTTGTGTGCTGGTGTTTGTGTGCTGGTGTTTGTTGTGTGCTGCTGGTGTTTGTTGTGTGCTGGTGTTTGTTGTGTGCTAGTGTTTGTTGTGTGCTGGTGTGCTGGTGTTGTGTTCTGGTGTTTGTTGTGTGCTGGTGTTTGTTGTGTGCTGGTGTTTGTTGTGTGCTGGTGTTTGTTGTGTGCTGGTGTTTGTTGTGTGCTGGTGTTTGTTGTGTGCTGGTGTTTGTTGTGTGCTGGTGTTTGTTGTGTGCTGGTGTTTGTTGTGTGCTGGTGTTTGTTGTGTGCTGGTGTTTGTTGTGTGCTGGTGTTTGTTGTGTGCTGGTGTTTGTTGTGTGCTGGTGTTTGTTGTGTGCTGGTGTTTGTTGTGTGCTGGTGTTTGTTGTGTGCTGGTGTTTGTTGTGTGCTGGTGTTTGTTGTGTGCTGGTGTTTGTTGTTGTGCTGGTGTTTGTTGTGTGCTGGTGTTTTGTGTGCTGGTGTGTGCTGGTGTTTGTTGTGTGCTGGTGTTTGTTTGTGTTGGTGTTTGTTGTGTGCTGGTGTTTGTTGTGTGCTGGTGTTTGGTGTGCTGGTGTTTGTTGTGTGCTGGTGTTTGTTGTGTGCTGGTGTTTGTTGTGTGCTGGTGTTTGTTGTGTGCTTGGGTTTGTTGTGTTCTGGTGTTTGTTGTGTGCTGGTGTTTGTTGTGTGCTGATGTTTGTTGTGTGCTGGTGTTTGTATTGTGTTGTTTGTTGTGTGCTGGTGTTTGTTGTGTGCTGGTGTTTGTTGTGTGCTGGTGTTTGTTGTGTGCTGGTGTTTGTGTGCCGGTGTTTGTTGTGTGCTGGTGTTTGTTGTGTGCTGGTGTTTGTTGTGTGCTGGTGTTTGTTGTGTGCTGGTGTTTGTTGTGTGCTGGTGTTTGTTGTGTGCTGGTGTTTGTGTGCTGGTGTTTGTTGTGTGCTGGTGTTTGTTGTGTGCTGGTGTTTGTTGTGTGCTGGTGTTTGTTGTGTGCTGGTGTTTGTTGTGTGCTGGTGTTTGTGTGCTGGTGTTTCTTGTGTGCTGGTGTTTGTTGTGTGCTGGTGTTTGTTGTGTGCTGGTGTTTGTTGTGTGCTGGTGTTTGTGTGCTGGTGTTTGTTGTGTGCTGGTGTTTGTTGTGTGCTGGTGTTTGTTGTGTGCTGGTGTTTGTTGTGTGCTGGTGTTTGTTGTGTGTTGGTGTTTGTTGTGTGCTGGTGTTTGTTGTGTGGTGTTTGTTGTGTGTTGGTGTTTGTTGTATGCTGGTGTTTGTTGTGTGCTGGTGTTTTTTGTGTGCTGGTGTTTGTTGTGTGCTGGTGTTTGTTGTGCGCTGGTGTTTCTTGTGTGCTGGTGTTTGTTGTGTGGTGCTTGTTGTGTGTTGGTGTTTGTTGTGTGGTGTTTGTTGTGTGTTGGTGTTTGTTGTGTGCTGGTGTTTGTTGTGTGCTGCTGTTGTGTGCTGGTGTTTGTTGTGTGCTGGTGTTTGTTGTGTACTGGTGTTGTGTGCTGGTGTTTGTTGTGTGCTGGTGTTTGTTGTGTGGTTTTTGTTGTGTGTTGGTGTTTGTTGTGTGTTGGTGTTTGTTGTGTGCTGCTGTTGTGTGCTGGTGTTTGTTGTGTGCTGGTGTTTGTTGTGTGGTTTTTGTTGTGTGTTGGTGTTTGTTGTGTGTTGGTGTTTGTTGTGTGCTGCTGTTGTGTGCTGGTGTTTGTTGTGTGCTGGTGTTTGTTGTGTGCTGGTGTTTGTTGTGCGCTGGTGTTTGTTGTGTACTGGTGTTTGTTGTGTGCTGGTGTTTGTTGTGTGCTGGTGTTTGTTGTGTGTTGGTGTTTGTTGTGTGCTGGTGTTTGTTGTGTGCTGGTGTTTGTTGTGTGCTGGTGTTTGTTGTGTACTGGTGTTGTTTGTGTGCTGGTGTTTGTTGTGTGGTGTTTGTTGTGTGTTGGTGTTTGTTGTGTGCTGGTGTTTGTTGTGTGCTGGTGTTGTGTGCTGGTGTTTGTTGTGTGGTGTTTGTTGTGTGTTGGTGTTTGTTGTGTGCTGGTGTTTGTTGTGTGCTGGTGTTTGTTGTGAACTGGTGTTTGTTGTGTGCTGGTGTTTGTTGTGTGCTGGTGTTTGTTGTGTGCTGGTGTTTGTTGTGTGCTGGTGTTTGTTGTGTGCTGATGTTTGTTGTGTGCTGGTGTTTGTTGTGTGCTGGTGTTTGTTGTGTGCTGGTGTTTGTTGTGTGCTGGTGTTTGTGTGCTGGTGTTTGTTGTGTGCTGGTGTTTGTTGTGTGCTGGTGTTTGTTGTGTACTGGTGTTTGGTGTGTGCTGGTGTTTGTTGTGTGCTGGTGTTTGTTGTGTGCTGGTGTTTGTTGTGTGCTGGTGTTTGTGTGCTGGTGTTTGTTGTGTGTTTTTGTTTGTTGTGTGCTGGTGTTTGTTGTGTACTGGTGTTTGGTGTGTGCTGGTGTTTGTTGTGTGCTGGTGTTTGTTGTGTGCTGGTGTTTGTGTGCTGGTGTTTGTTGTTTGCTGGTGTTTGTTGTGTGCTGGTGTTTGTTGTGTGCTGGTGTTTGTTGTGTGCTGGTGTTTGTTGTGTGCTGGTGTTTGTGTGCTGGTGTTTCTTGTGTGCTGGTGTTTGTTGTGTGCTGGTGTTTGTTGTGTGCTGGTGTTTGTTGTGTGCTGGTGTTTGTGTGCTGGTGTTTGTTGTGTGCTGGTGTTTGTTGTGTGCTGGTGTTTGT
>NW_027195039.1:377500-472500 GCF_038502225.1 Cherax quadricarinatus
CAGTACCACCAGCTGGTACAGTACCACCAGCTGGTACAGTAATACCAGCTGGTTCAGTGCCACCAGCTGGTACAGTACCACCAGCTGGTTCAGTGCCACCAGCTGGTACAGTACCACCAGCTGGTACAGTACCACAAGCTGGTACAGTACCACCAGCTGGTACAGTAATACAGCTGGTTCAGTGCCACCAGCTGGTACAGTACCACCAGCTGGTACAGTATCACCAGCTGGTCCAGTACCACCAGCTGGTACAGTACCACCAGCTGGTACAGTAATACAGCTGGTTCAGTGCCACCAGCTGGTTCAGTACCACCAGCTGGTTCAGTGCCACCAGCTGGTACAGTACCACCAGCTGGTTCAGTAACACCAGCTGGTACAGTATCACCAGCTGGTACAGTACCACCAGCTGGTACAGTACCACCAGCTGGTACAGTACCACCAACTGGTACAGTAATACCAGCTGGTTCAGTGCCACCAGCTGGTACAGTACCACCAGCTGGAACAGCACCACCAGCTGGTACAGTACCACCAGCTGGTACAGTACCACCAGCTGGTACAGTACCACCAGATGGTACAGTACCACCAGCTGGTACAGTACCACCAGCTGGAACAGTAATACCAGCTGGTACAGTACCGCCAGCTGGTACAGTACCACCAGCTGGTACATTACCACCAGCTGTTACATTACCACCAGCTGGTACAGTACCACCAGCTGGTTCATTACCACCAGCTGGTTCAGTGCCACCAGCTGGTTCAGTGCCACCAGCTGGTTCAGTGCCACCAGCTGGTACAGTACCACCAGATGGTACAGTAATACCAGCTGGTTCAGTGCCACCAGCTGGTGCAGTACCACCAGCTGGTTCAGTGCCACCAGCTGGTACAGTACCACCAGCTGGTACAGTACCACCAGCTGGTACAGTAATACCAGCTGGTTCAGTGCCACCAGCTGGTTCAGTACCACCAGCAGGTACAGTACCACCAGCTGGTACAGTAATACCAGCTGGTTCAGTGCCACCAGCTGGTACAGTACCACCAGCTGGTACAGTACCACCAGCTGGTACAGTAATACCAGCTGGTTCAGTGCCACCAGCTAATACAGTACCACCAGCTGGAACAGTACCACCAGCTGGTACAGTAATACCAGCTGGTTCAGTGCCACCAGCTGGTTCAGTACCACCAGCTGGTACAGTACCACCAGCTGGTACAGTAATACCAGCTGGTTCAGTGCCACCAGCTGGTACAGTACCACCAGCTGATTCAGTGCCACCAGCTGGTACAGTACCACCAGCTGGTACAGTACCACCAGCTGGTACAGTAATACCAGCTGGTTCAGTGCCACCAGCTGGTACAGTACCACAAGCTGGTTCAGTGCCACCAGCAGGTACAGTACCACCAGCTGGTACAGTAATACCAGCTGGTTCAGTGCCACCAGCTGGTACAGTACCACCAGCTGGTACAGTAATACCAGCTGGTTCAGTGCCACCAGCTGGCTCAGTACCACTAGCTGGTACAGTACCATCAGCTGGTACAGTACCACCAGCTGGTACAGTACCACCAGCTGGTACAGTACCACCAGCTGGTACAGTTATACCAGCTGGTTCAGTGTCACCAGCTGGTACAGTACCACCAACTGGTACAGTATTACCAGCTGGTTCAGTGCCACCAGCTGGTTCAGTACCACTAGCTGGTACAGTACCACCAGCTGGTACAGCACCACCAGCTGGTTCTGTGCCACCAGCTGGTACAGTACCATCAGCTGGTACAGTACCACCAGCTGGTACAGTACCACCAGCTGGTACAGTACCACCAGCTCGTACAGTACCACCAGCTGGTACAGTACCACCAGCTGGTAAAGTAATACCAGCTGGTTCAGTGCCACCAGCTGGTTCAGTACCACCAGCTGGTTCAGTGCCACCAGCTGGTTCAGTACCACCAGCTGGTTCAGTGCCACCAGCTGGTTCAGTACCACCAGCTTGTTCAGTGCCACCAGCTGGTTCAGTGCCACCAGCTGGTTCAGTACCACCAGCTGGTTCAGTGCCACCAGCTGGTTCAGTACCACCAGCTGGTACGCACAGTCGAGTTCAAACATTTATATTTTACGATGACACGAGAGCGTTATGTTGTGACTTTTGTTGTTTCACAGTAGTGCTGGGAGTTACTGTGCTAATACTGTGTAGCTGTGTTGCTGGAGATACTGTGATAGTACTGTGTAGCAGTGTTGCTGGAGGTACTGTGTTAGTACTGTGTAGCAGTGTTGCTGGGAGGTACTGTGCTAGTACTGTGTAGCAGTGTTGCTGGGAAGTACTGTGTTAGTACTGTGTAGCAGTGTTGCTGGGAAGTACTGTGTTAGTACTGTGTAGCAGTGTTGCTGGGAGGTACTGTGCTAGTACTGTGTAGTAGTGTTGCTGGGAAGTACTGTGTTAGTACTGTGTAGCAGTGTTGCTGGGAAGTACTGTGTTAGTACTGTGTAGCAGTGTTGCTGGAGGTACTGTGCTAGTACTGTGTAGCAGTGTTGCTGGGAAGTACTGTGTTAGTACTGTGTAGCAGTGTTGCTGGGAAGTACTGTGTTAGTACTGTGTAGCAGTGTTGCTGGGAGGTACTGTGCTAGTACTGTGTAGTAGTGTTGCTGGGAGGTACTGTGCTAGTACTGTGTAGCAATGTTGCTGGGAGGTACTGTGCTAGTACTGTGTAGCAGTGTTGCTGGAGGTACTGTGCTAGTACTGTGTAGTAGTGTTGCTGGGAGGTACTGTGCTAGTACTGTGTAGCAATGTTGCTGGGAGGTACTGTGCTAGTACTGTGTAGCAGTGTTGCTGGAGGTACTGTGCTAGTACTGTGTAGTAGTGTTGCTGGGAGGTACTGTGCTAGTACTGTGTAGCAGTGTTGCTGGAGGTACTGTGCTAGTACTGTTTAGCAGTGTTGCTGGGAGGTACTGTGCTAGTACTGTGTAGCAGTGTTGCTGGAGGTACTGTGCTAGTACTGTGTAGCGGTGTTGCTGGAGGTACTGTGCTAGTACTGTGTAGCAGTGTTGCTGGGAGGTACTGTGCTGGGAGTTACTGTGCTAATACTGTGTAGCAGTGTTGCTGGGAGGTACTGTGCTAATACTGTGTAGCTGTGTTGCTGGAGGTACTGTGCTAATACTGTGTAGCAGTGTTGCTGGGAGGTACTGTGCTGGGAGGTACAGTGCTAGTACTGTGTAGCAGTGTTGCTGGGAGGTACTGTGTTAGTACTGTGTAGCAGTGTTGCTGGGAGGTACTGCGCTAGTACTGTGTAGCAGTGTTCCTGGAGGTACTGTGCTAGTACTGTGTAGCTGTGTTGCTGGAGGTACTGTGCTAGTACTGTGTAGCAGTGTTGCTGGGAGGTACTGCGCTAGTACTGTGTAGCAGTGTTCCTGGAGGTACTGTGCTAGTACTGTGTAGCTGTGTTGCTGGAGGTACTGTGCTAGTACTGTGTAGCTGTGTTGCTGGAGGTACTGTGCTAGTACTGTGTAGCAGTGTTGTTGGGAGGTACTGTGCTAGTACTGTTTAGCAGTGTTGCTGGGAGGTACTGTGCTAGTACTGTGTAGCAGTGTTGCTGGGCGGTACTGTGCTAGTACTGTGTAGTAGTGTTGCTGGGCGGTACTGTGCTAGTACTGTTTAGCAGTGTTGCTGGGAGGTACTGTGCTAGTACTGTGTAGCAGTGTTGCTGGGCGGTACTGTGCTAGTACTGTTTAGCAGTGTTGCTGGGAGGTACTGTGCTAGTACTGTGTAGCAGTGTTGCTGGAGGTACTGTGCTAGTACTGTGTAGCTGTGTTGCTGGAGGTACTGTGCTAGTACTGTGTAGCAGTGTTGCTGGGAGGTACTGTGCTGGGAGGTACTGTGCTGGGAGGTACTGTGCTAGTACTGCGTAGCAGTGTTGCTGGGAGCTACTGTGCTAGTACTGTGTAGCTGTGTTGCTGGAGGTACTGTGCTAGTACTGTGTAGCAGTGTTGCTGGAGGTACTGTGCTAGTACTGTGTAGCAGTGTTGCTGGGAGGTACTGTGCTAGTACTGTGTAGCAGTGTTGCTGGGAGGTACTGTGCTAGTACTGTGTAGCAGTGTTGCTGGGAGGTACTGTGCTAGTACTGTGTAGCATTGTTGCTGGAGGTACTGTGCTAGTACTGTGTAGCAGTGTTGCTGGAGGTACTGTGCTAGTACTGTGTAGCGGTGTTGCTGGGAGGTACTGTGCTAGTACTGTGTAGCAGTGTTGCTGGGAGGTACTGTGCTAATACTGTGTAGCAGTGTTGCTGGAGGTACTGTGCTAGTACTGTGTAGCAGTGTTGCTGGGAGGTACTGTGCTAGTACTGTGTAGCTGTGTTGCTGGAGGTACTGTGCTAGTACTGAGTAGCAGTGTTGCTGGAGGTACTGTGCTAGTACTGTGTAGCTGTGTTGCTGGAGGTACTGTGCTAGTACTGTGTAGCAGTGTTGCTGGGAGGTACTGTGCTAGTACTGTGTAGCAGTATTGCTGGAGGTACTGTGCTAGTACTGTGTAGCAGTGTTTCTTTAGGTACTGTGCTAGTACTGTGTAGCAGTGTTGCTGGAGGTACTGTGCTAGTACTGTGTAGCAGTGTTGCTGGAGGTACTGTGCTAGTACTGTGTAGCAGTGTTGCTGGGAGGTACTGTGCTAGTACTGTGTAGCAGTGTTGCTGGGAGGTACTGTGCTAGTACTGTGTAGCAGTGTTGCTGGAGGTACTGTGCTAGTACTGTGTAGCAGTGTTGCTGGAGGTACTGTGCTAGTACTGTGTAGCGGTGTTGCTGGGAGGTACTGTGCTAGTACTGTGTAGCAGTGTTGCTGGGAGGTACTGTGCTAGTACTGTGTAGCAGTGTTGCTGGGAGGTACTGTGCTAGTACTGTGTAGCAGTGTTGCTGGAGGTACTGTGCTAGTACTGTGTAGCAGTGTTGCTTGAGGTACTGTGCTAGTACTGTGTAGCAGTGTTGCTGGAGGTACTGTGCTAGTACTGTGTAGCAGTGTTGCTGGAGCGACTGTGCTAGTACTGTGTAGCAGTGTTGCTGGGAGGTACTGTGCTAGTACTGTGTAGCAGTGTTGCTGGGAGGTACTGTGCTAGTACTGTGTAGTAGTGTTGCTGGGAGGTACTGTGCTAGTACTGTGTAGCAGTGTTGCTGGGAGGTACTGTGCTAGTACTGTGTAGCAGTGTTGCTGGAGGTACTGTGCTAGTACTGTGTAGCAGTGTTGCTGTGGGGTAGTGTGCTAGTACTGTGTAACAGTGTTGCTGGGAGGTACTGTGCTAGTTCTGTGTAGCAGTGTTGCTGGAGGTACTGTGCTAGTACTGTGTAGCAGTGTTGCTGGAGGTACTGTGCTATTACTGTGTAGCAGTGTTGCTGGGAGGTACTGTGCTAGTACTGTGTAGCAGTGTTGCTGGAGGTACTGTGCTAGTACTGTGTAGTAGTGTTGCTGGGAGGTACTGTGCTAGTACTGTGTAGCAGTGTTGCTGGGAGGTATTGTGCTAGTACTGTGTAGCAGTGTTGCTGGAGGTACTGTGCTAGTACTGTGTAGCAGTGTTGCTGGGAGGTAGTGTGCTAGTACTGTGTAACAGTGTTGCTGGGAGGTACTGTGCTAGTTCTGTGTAGCAGTGTTGCTGGAGGTACTGTGCTAGTACTGTGTAGCAGTGTTGCTGTAGGTACTGTGCTAGTACTGTGTAGCAGTGTTGCTGGGAGGTACTGTGCTAGTACTGTGTAGCAGTGTTGCTGGAGGTACTGTGCTAGTACTGTGTAGCAGTGCTGCTGGGAGGTACTGTGCTAGTACTGTGTAGCAGTGTTGCTGGGAGGTACTGTGCTAGTACTGTGTAGCAGTGTTGCTGGGAGGTACTGTGCTAGTACTGTGTAGCAGTGTTGCTGGAGGTTCTGTGCTAGTACTGTGTAGCAGTGTTGCTGGAGGTACTGTGCTAGTACTGTGTAGCAGTGTTGCTGGAGGTACTGTGCTAGTACTGTGTAGCAGTGTTGCTGGAGGTTCTGTGCTAGTACTGTGTAGCTGTGTTGCTGGAGGTACTGTGCTAGTACTGTGTAGCAGTGTTGCTGGAGGTACTGTGCTAGTACTGTGTAGCAGTGTTGCTGGAGGTACTGTGCCAGTACTGTGCAGCAGTGTTGCTGAGAGGTACTGTGTTAGTACTGTGCAGCAGTGTTGCTGGGAGGTACTGTGCTAGTACTGTGTAGCAGTGTTGCTGGAGGTACTGTGCTAGTACTGTGTAGCTGTGTTGCTGGAGGTACTGTGCTAGTACTGTGTAGCAGTGTTGCTGGGAGGTACTGTGCTAGTACTGTGTAACAGTGTTGCTGGGAGGTACTGTGCTAGAACTGTGCAGCAGTGTTGCTGGGAGGTACTGTGCTAGTACTGTGCAACAGTGTTGCTGGGAGGTACTGTGCTAGTGGTCAGGAGAATAGGGGGCTAGGAGGCTATGGGGCGGCTAGGGCGCTAGGAGGCTAGTAGGATAGGACGCTATGGGGCTACGAGGCAAGGGATCTAGAGGGCTAGGAAGCTAGGGGGCTAGCAGACTAGAGGGATAGGAGGTGAGATCAGTTGGCTAGGGGTTAGGAGGCTAAGGGCTATGGGGCTAGGTGGCTGGAGGGCTAAGGGACCGGGAGGCTTGGGGCTTAGGAGGCTAGAATGTCAGGAGGCTAGACCCTAGAAGGTCAGGATGCTGGGGGCTAGAGGGCTAGGAGCTAGGGGATAGGTCGCTAGAATCTAGAAGGCTAGGAAGCTAAGGGGCTAAGAGACTAGAAGGTCAGGAGCCTAGGGGGCTAGGATGCTGTGGGGCTAGGGGCTCGGTGGCTAGGAGCTAGGAGACTAGGGGGCTAGTAGGACAGGAGGCTAGGAGCCTCTGAGGCTAGGAGGCTCGGAGGCTAGTAGGTCAGGAGGCTAGGGGGCTAGGAAGCTAAAGGGCTAGGAGGCTAGAATTTCATGAGGATAGGAGGCTAGGCTAGGAGATTAGGGGGCGAGGAGGCTAGGGAGCTAGATGTCAGAAGGCTAGAAAATTAGGATAGGAGGCTAGGGAGCTAAGCTAGGGGGCTACGCTAGAAGGCTAGATGGCTAGGCTAGGGGGCTACGCTAGAAGGCTATAAGGCTAGGCTAGGGGGCTACGCTAGAAGGCTAGAGGGCTAGGCTATTGGGCTACGCTAGGAGGCAAGGGGGCTAGGCTAGAGGGCTACGCTAGGAGGCTAGGGGCTACGCTAGGAGTCTAGGGGGCTACGCTAGGAGGCTAGAGGGCTAGGCTAGAGGGCTACGCTAGAAGGCTAGTGGGCTAGGTAAGGGGGCTACGCTAGGAGGCTAGGAGGCTACGCTAAGAGGCTAGGTGCTAGGCTAGGGAACTATGCTAGGAGGCTTGGAGGCTAGGGGGCTGGGCTTGGGGGCTTGGCTACGGGGCTAGGCTACGGTGCTAGGCTAGAAGGCTACGTTAGGAGGCTAGGGGGCTACGCCAGGAGGCTACGGGGTTAAGCAAGGGGCTAGGCTAGGGGGCTACGCTAGGAGGTAAGGGAGCTAGGCTTGGGGTTAGGCTACGGGGCTACGCTAGGGGGCTACGCTAGAAGGCTAGGAGGCTACGCTAAGATTCTAGGGAGCTAGGCTTGGGGTTAGGCTACGGGGCTACGCTAGGGGGCTACGCTAGAAGGCTAGGGGGGTACGCTAAGATTCTAAGGAGCTAAGCTAGAAGGCTAGGGAGCTAGGCTAAGGGGCTATGCTAGAAGGTTAGGGGGCTAGGCTAGGGGCTACGCTAAGAGGCTAGGGAGCTAGGCTAAGGGACTACGCTAGAAGGCCAGGGGCTAGGCTATGGGCTAGGGGCTACACTAGAAGATTAGGGGCTACGCTAGGAGGCTAGGGGGCTACACTAGAATGCTAGGGGGCTACGCTAGGAAGCTAAGGGCTAGGCTAGGGGTATAGGGGCTATGCTAGGAGGCTAGGGGGCTACGCTAGGAGGCTAGGGGCTACGCTAGAAGGCTAGGGGGCTAGGCTAGGGGCTACGCTAGAAGGCTAGGGGGCTAGGCTAGGGGGCTACGCTAGAAGGCTAGGGGACCACGCTAAGGGGCTATGCTAGGAAGCTAGAGGCTACGCTAGGGGGCTACGTTAGTAGGCTACGCCAAAGGGCTAGGCTAGAAGGCTAGGGGCTAGGCTAGGCTAGGGGCTAGGCTAGGCTAGGGGCTAGGCTAGGCTAGGGGCTAGGCTAGGCTAGGGGCTAGGCTAGGCTAGGGGCTAGGCTAGGCTAGGGGCTAGGCTAGGCTAGGGGCTAGGCTAGGCTAGGGGCTAGGCTAGGCTAGGGGCTAGGCTAGGCTAGGGGCTAGGCTAGGCTAGGGGGCTAAACCCCAGATACAAATATTTTTTATATATATTTTTCAATTAAAGGTTAATAACTGCATGTTATATGCTCCAGTGTATGTTATATGCTCCAGTGTGTGTTATATGCTCCAGCGTATGTTATATGCTCCAGTGTATATGCTCCAGTGTATGTTATATGCTCCAGTGTGTGTTATATGCTCCAGCGTATGTTATATGCTCCAGTGTATATGCTCCAGTGTATGTTATATGCTCCAATGTATGTTATATGCTCCAGTGTATGTTATATGCTCCAGTGTATGTTATATGTTCCAGTGTATATACTCCAGTGTATGTTATATGCTCCAGTGTATGTTATATGCTCCAATGTATGTTATATATTCCAGTGTATGTTATATGCTCCAATGTATGTTATATATTCCAGTGTATGTTATATGCTCCAATGTATGTTATATGCTCCAGTGTATATGCTCTAGTGTATATGCTCCAGTGTATATGCTCCAGTATGTTATATGCTCCAGTGTATGTTATATGCTCCAGTGTATGTTATATGCTCCAGTGTATGTTATATTCTCCAGTGTATATGCTCTAGTGTATATGCTCCAGTGTATATGCTTCAGTGTATATGCTCTAGTGTATATGCTCCAGTGTATATGCTTCAGTGTATATGCTCTAGTGTATATGTTCCAGTGTATATGCTCCAGTGTATATGCTCCAGTGTACGTTATATGTTCCAGTGTGTCATATGCTCCAGTGTATGTTATATGCTCCAGTGTATGTTATATGTTCCAGTGTATGTTACATGCTCCAGTGTATATGCTCCAGTGTATGTTATATGCTCCAGTAATGTTATATGCTCCAGTGTATGATATATGCTCCAGTGTATATGTTCCAGTGTGTTATATGATCCAGTGTATATGTTCCAGTGTATGTTATATGCTCCAGTGCATGTTATATGCTCCAGTGCATGTTATATGCTCCAGTGTGTGTTGTATGCTCCAGTGTATGTTATATGCTCCAGTGTATGTTAAATGCTCCAGTGTATGTTATATGCTCCAGTGTATGTTATATGCTCCATTGTGTGTTATATGATCCAGTATATGTTATATGTTCCAGTGTGTGTTGTATGCTCCAGTGTATGTTATATGCTCCAGTGTATGTTAAATGCTCCAGTGTATGTTATATGCTCCAGTGTATGTTATATGCTCCAGTGTATGTTATATGCTCCAGTGTATATTATGTGTTCCAATGTTTGTTATATGCTCCAGTGCATGTTATATGCTCCAGTGTGTGTTGTATGCTCCAATGTGTGTCACATGTTCCAGTATATGTTATATGCTCCAGTGTGTTATATGCTTCAGTGTGTGTTATATGCTCCAGTGTATGTTATATGTTCCAGTGTGTTATATGCTCCAGTGTTATATGCTCCAGTGTGTGTTATATGCTCCAGTGTATGTTATATGCTCCAGTGTGTGTTATATGCTCCAGTGTATGTTATATGCTCCAGTGTATGATATATGCTCCAGTGTGTGTTATATGCTTCAGTGTATGTTATATGCTCCAGTGTATGTTATATGCTCCAGTGTGTGTTATATGCTCCAGTGTATGTTATATGCTCCAGTGTGTGTTATATGCTCCAGTGTATGTTATATGCTCCAGTGTATGTTATATGCTCCAGTGTGTGTTATATGCTCCAGTGTGTTATATGCTCCAGTGTATGTTATATGCTCCAGTGTGTGCTATATGCTCCAATGTATGTTATATGTTCCAGTGTAAATTATATGCTCCAGTGTATGTTGTATGCTCCAGTGTATGTTATATGCTCCAGTGTATGTTATATCCACCAGTGTATGTTATATGCTCCAGTGTATGTTATATCCACCAGTGTATGTTATATGCTCCAGTGTATGTTATATCCACCAGTGTATGTTATATGCTCCAGTGTATGTTATATGCTCCAGTGTATGTTATATGCTCCAGTGTATGTTATATGCTCCAGTGTATGTTATATGCTCCAGTGTATGTTATATCCACCAGTGTATGTTATATGCTCCAGTGTATGTTATATGCTCCAGTGTATGTTATATCCACCAGTGTATGTTATATGCTCCAGTGTATGTTATATGCTCCAGTGTGTGTTATATGCTCCAGTGTATGTTATATCCACCAGTGTATGTTATATGCTCCAGTGTATGTTAAACGCTCCAGTGCATGTTATATGCTCCAGTGTATGTTATATGCTCCAGTGTATGTTATATCCACCAGTGTATGTTATATCCACCAGTGTATGTTATATGCTCCAGTGTATGTTAAACGCTCCAGTGTATGTTATATGATCCAGTGTATGTTATATGCTCCAGTGTATGTTATATGCTCCAGTGTGTGTTATATGCTCCAGTGTATGTTGTATGCTCCAGTGTATGTTATATGCTCCAGTGTATGTTATATGCTCCAGTGTATGTTATATGTTCCAGTGTATGCTATATGCTCCAGTGTATGCTATGTGCTACAGTGTGTTATATGCTCCAGTATATGTTATATGCTCCAGTGTATGTTATATTTTCCAGTGTATGTTATATGCTCCAGTGTATGTTATATGCTCCAGTGTATGCTATATGCTCCAGTGTATGCTATATGCTCCAGTGTGTTATATGCTCCAGTATATGTTATATGCTCCAGTGTATGTTATATGCTCCAGTGTATGCTAAATGCTCCAGTGTATGTTATATGCTCCAGTGTATGTTATATGCTCCAGTGTATGCTATATGCTCCAGTGTATGCTATGTGCTCCAGTGTGTTATATGTTCCTGTGTATGTTATATGCTCCAGTGTATATGCTCCAGTGTATGTTATATGTTCCAGTGTATGTTATATGCTCCAGTGTGTGTTATATGCTCCAGTGTATGTTACATGCTCCAGTGTAAGTTATATGCTCCAATGTAAGTTATATGCTCCAGTGTATGTTATATGTTCCAGTGTATGTTATATGTTTCAGTGTGTTATATGCTCCAGTGTACGTTATATGCTCCAGTGTATGTTAGATGCTCCAGTGTATGTTATATGCTCCAGTGTATATGATCCAGTGTACGTTATATGCTCCATTGTGTGTTATATGCTCCAGTGTATGTTATATGCTCCAGTGTGTTATATGTTCCAGTGTATGTTATATGCTCCAGTTTTTTTGTATGCTCCAGTGTATGCTATATGTTCCAGTGTATGTTATATGCTCCATTGTATGTTATATGCTCCAGTGTGTGTGTTATATGCTCCGGTGTATGCTATATGTTCCAGTGTATGTTATATGCTCCAGTGTATGCTATATGTTCCAGTGTATATGTTCCAGTGTATGTTATATTCTCCAGTGTATGTTATATGCTCCAGTGTATGTTATATGCTCCAGTGTGTGCTATATGCTCCAGAGTGTCATATGCTCCAGTGTGTTATATGCTCCAGTGTGTTATATGTTCCAGTCATCACGTGTGCTATATGCTCCAGTGTGTCATATGCTCCAGTCATCACATGTGTGTTATATGCTCCAGTGTGTGTTATATGCTCCAGTCATCACATGTGTGTTATATGCTCCAGTGTGTGTTATATGTTCCAGTCATCACATGTGTGTTATATGTTCCAGTGTGTGTTATGCTCCAGTCATCATATGTGTGTTATATGCTCCAGTGTGTTATATGCTTCAATGCGTTATATGATCAATTCATCACATGTGTGTTATATGCTTCAGTGGTCATACGAGTGTTATATGCTCCATATAACACACGTGAGAGTGATAGTGATACAGTGAGTGATAGAGTGATAGTGAGAATGATACAGTGAAAGTGATAGTGAGAATGATAGTGACAGTGATAGTGAGAGTGATAGTGAGAATGATACAGTGAGAGTGATAGTAAGAGTGATACTGAGAATGATACAGTGAAAGTGATAGTGAGAATGATACAATGAGAGTGATAGTGAGAATGATACAGTGACAGTGATAGTGAGAGTGATAGTGAGAATGATACAGTGAGAGCGATAGTGAGAATGATACAGTGAGAGTGATAGTGAGAGTGATAGTGAGAATGATGCAGTGAGTGATAGTGAGAGTGATACAGTGATAGTGATAGTGATACAGTGAGAGTGATAGTGAGTGATACAGTAAGAGTGATAAAGTGAGAATGATAGAGTGATAGTGAGAGGGTAGCTGGCTGGACGACCCACAGTGAAGATGGTCGTCATTCTTCTGTCTTGCTCATTTGATATTCAGGTCGTCCGTAGCTCCCCAGGAGAGATATCTTCACTTAGTTGTCTTTATCCACAAGTATGTGACCTTTCCTGTGACAACTGTGTCAATGTCCTCTCTCTGGCATGTCAAGCTGCGAGAAGTCAATGTTGTTTTTATCTTCCAGACTAAGCGTGTGTCACAGTCTTCCAGACTAAGCGTGTGCCACAGTCTTCCAGACTAAGCGTGTGTCACAGTCTTCCAGACTAAGCGTGTGTCACAGTCTTCCAGATTAAGCGTGTGTCACAGTCTTCCAGACTAAGCGTGTGTCACAGTCTTCCAGACTAAGCGTGTGTCACAGTCTTCCAGACTAAGCGAGTGTCACAGTCTTCCAGACTAAGCGTGTGTCACAGTCTTCCAGACTAAGCGTGTGTCACAGTCTTCCAGATTAAGCGAGTGTCACAGTCTTCCAGACTAAGCGAGTGTCACAGTCTTCCAGACTAAGCGTGTGTCACAGTCTTCCAGACTAAGCGTGTGTCACAGTCTTCCAGACTAAGCGTGTGTCACAGTCTTCCAGACTAAGCGTGTGTCAGTCTTCCAGACGTTCATCTTAGTGTTGCCGCCTGTCTGGTTTACTATATATCCGAAAGGGAGAAAAATTGTCTATCTCGACAGTGTGTGAATCAGATAAATGCTGACCTCCGGCCCATCAGAATGACGCCAGTCACTCACACTCACTGAGAAATAAACAGTGCAATATGCAGTGTTTGTTTCTCACTCTTTGTTGCAAGAGTGTCAAACTGTGTGCACTCTGCCTCACTCTATACTCTTCTCTTCCCGTCTCAAACACGTAAGATAAAAGGGAAAATCTTACAACCTTTTATTTACATATTGTAAACATTTGTCTTGCCTTTCCTGCCTCTTTCTAACTAGTTCTTACTACGCAAAGGCGTTCCCTGTGATCGTATTTGCTTGGACCTCCTCCTCTTTTCTGTAACATTGCAAGCTCTTGGTGTGTTGATTGCAACACAAAAGGCATAGAGCTGTCATTCAACTCCCACTGTGGTTGTTTTGCATCTTGTATCGCTTGTTTGAGATATTTGCATGATATATATATATATATATATATATATATATATATATATATATATATATATATATATATATATATATATATATATATATATATATATATATATATATATATATATATATATATATATATATATATATGTGTGTGTGTGTGTATATATATATATTAGAGATGTTTATTGACAAGAGAGAATGGAAGTAGAGTTGTTGTAGAGGTGAGGTGAACAGAGAACAGTTATGAAGATAAATATAATTTTTTCAGTGTTCTCCGGGGGTCCCGTCCAGCAACTGTTTGATTACCTGTCTGGCCATGTCTGTCACCCAGACAATTTACCACGTGGAAAACTCTCTCCTGTCCATCACCAGACATTACTGTACCGTCAGAAGGACGGCTGACAGCCCTGTCCAGCCTCCAACACCAGAGGAATATTACTGCTGGAGTAATTGCTGAGGCTTTGTATGTCTGCAGTCATGGGTATGTCTTAACATACCTTCAGTCATGGGTATGTCTTAACATACCTTCAGTCATGGGTATGTCTTAACATACCTTCAGTCATGGGTATGTCTTAACATTTCGCCCAGAGATCACCATTTATAAACAGAATAGAGAATTGTTACCCAGAAACAAAATACTGTAATCTTTTTACTTGTTAAGGGTAAGTGTGAGTGGCCCAAGACTCTTCAACTGCCTCCCAGCATACATAAGAGGGGATTACCAATAGACTCGTGGCTGTCGTCGAGAGGGAGCTGGACAGACACCTTCAGTGTTTGTTAAGACGATAGTGATCACATTCTGGTGCTCACTTAGTTTCCTGATTCCTTACTGGATAAGGTGTGAGAACCTGTGTATAGGTGACTCGAATCTATAAAGGCCTAAAAGGTGTGGACACTGTGTGTGAGGTCCTAGGTTGTGTCCTCAATTGTACTCACCTAATTGTGGTTGCAGGGGTCGATTCATAGCTCCTAGCCCCGCCTCTTCACTGGTCACCACTAGGTCCACTCTCTCCCCGCCCCATTAGCTTTGTCATACCTCTTCTTAAAGCTATGCATGGTTTCTGCCTGTGTGTATAATTCTGGGTGATGTGTACAAACCATCGTACACATCAGTCCCTCACTGAGGGACTGATTACCTCTTTTGTACAGAGGTCTACAGTCTTCACATTATGTCCATGTATTGATAGCCACTGGATGGCGAAACGTCTACCAATAAAAATACCCAAATGTTGCACATGAGATAATGTAAACATGGACTGATAGCACATGGACTGATAGCCTTGGAGAGGCAGGCTAGTGGATGTTCCTTTACTGGAGAGGATCAAATAAAATAGAATAAAATAAATCAAGTTTATTCTCTATAAGGGTTACAATGTAGGGTTTACAGGATTTGGATATTGAGTGGTTTACATGTTATAAAATACTAATTACAGAGGGGGCCACTAGGACACCTAGCCTGGCTAGGCATTTCGGGCAGACATAGATTAATTCTTAACATTAAATCCTTACAGATTATGGTATTATGGCTAGGTGACTACATCATAATTTGTGAGTTTAGCAATGTGAATGCTTTTGTTTTGGCACAATACAAGGTGTCTATATTGGAGTATCATAGGCAAACTTATGACTAGTTAGGATTCATTATTTTAAGATTAAGATTAGTATTTCTGTGTTTATAGTCATTGGGTGAGTGAGTGTAACTGTGAACCACCAGGTGGTTATCATGTAGTTAGTTGTCGGGGTGGATCAGGGAGATAAGATATTTTCTAACTGTTGTTTTGAAAGTGATGAATGTGTCTGCAGTTCTAGAGTTTTCAGGTAGGGTGTTCCAGATTTTAGACCCTTTGACACACATTGATTTTTTGTAAAGGTTTAGTCGAACACGGGGAATGTCATAGAGATGTTTGTGTCTGGTGTTACGCCTGTGGATCCTGTCACAACTATCAAGAAAGCGTTTTAGGTCAAGGTTAATATTGGAATTTAAGGTCCTGTAGATATAGATTGTACAGTAGTAAGTGTGGATGTTCTAAACAGGGAGTAAGTCAGACAGATATAACAGTCTCTAGGACTCCCAGTAAGACTAGCAAATTGCCTCAGTCTAGATTTAGAAAGGAAATATGAAAGGGGAAATGTGGAGGAGTGCAACAACAGGCGTGTGGATCAGTTAGAGTGACTGAATGTGAGTAGGAGCTGTCTAGCAGCACCTGTCTAGCAGCACCTAGCTAGCAGCACGTGTCTAGCAGGATCTGTCTAGCAGCATGTCTAGCAGCACCTGTCTAGCAGGAGGCACTGGTCCTACTGTAGTCCAACTCTAAGCTAACATCCTGAGAAAATAAAATCGCTGGTAAAGTGTCGGTACATATTTCTAGCCCGAGTTCTGTTAAAGTTGTCTCGTTAATCTTTGTTTATTCCCAGTAAGCCAACACACAGACACCTTCTTTTAAGGTGTATGTCGTGGTTTTAAGAAGATATATGTCGTGGTTTTAAGAAGGTGTATGTCGTGGTGTTAAGAAGATATATGTCGTGGTTTTAAGAAGGTGTATGTCGTGGTTTTAAGAAGATATATGTCGTGGTTTTAAGAAGGTGTATGTCGTGGTTTTAAGATATATGTCGTGGTTTTAAGAAGATATATGTCGTGGTTTTTAAGAAGGTGTATGTCGTGGTTTTTAAGAAGGTATATGTCGTGGTTTTTAAGAAGGTATATGTCGTGGTTTTTAAGAAGGTATATGTCGTGGATTTAAGAAGATATATGTCGTGGTTTTAAGAAGATATATGTCGCGGTTTTAAGAAGGTATATGTCGTGGTTTTAAGAAGGTATATGTCGTGGTTTTTAAGAAGGTGTATATCGTGGTTTTTAAGAAGGTATATGTCGTGGTTTTTAAGAAGGTATATGTCGTGTTTTTTAAGAAGGTATATGTCGTGGTGTTAAGAAGGTATATGTCGTGGTTTTTAAGAAGGTATATGTCGTGGTTTTTAAGAAGGTGTATGTCGTGGTGTTAAGAAGGTATATGTCGTGGTTTCTAAGAAGGTATATGTCGTGGTTTTTAAGAAGGTATATGTCGTGGTTTTTAAGAAGGTGTATGTCGTGGTGTTAAGAAGGTATATGTCGTGGTTTCTAAGAAGGTATATGTCGTGGTTTTTAAGAAGGTATATGTTGTGGTTTTTAAGAAGGTGTATGTCGTGGTGTTAAGAAGATATATGTCGTGGTTTTTAAGAAGGTGTATGTCGTGGTTTTTAAGAAGGTATATGTCGTGGTGTTAAGAAGGTATATGTCGTGGTGTTAAGAAGGTATATGTCGTGGTTTTTAAGAAGGTATATGTCGTGGTTTTTAAGAAGGTGTATGTCGTGGTGTTAAGAAGATATATGTCGTGGTTTTTAAGAAGGTGTATGTCGTGGTTTTTAAGAAGGTATATGTCGTGGTGTTAAGAAGGTATATGTCGTGGTGTTAAGAAGGTATATGTCGTGGTTTTTAAGAAGGTATATGTCGTGGTTTTTAAGAAGGTGTATGTCGTGGTGTTAAGAAGGTATATGTCGTGGTTTCTAAGAAGGTATATGTCGTGGTTTTTAAGAAGGTATATGTCGTGGTTTTTAAGAAGGTGTATGTCGTGGTGTTAAGAAGGTATATGTCGTGGTTTCTAAGAAGGTGTATGTCGTGGTTTTTAAGAAGGTATATGTCGTGGTTTTTAAGAAGGTGTATGTCGTGGTGTTAAGAAGGTATATGTCGTGGTTTTTAAGAATGTGTATGTCGTGGTTTTTAAGAAGGTATATGTCGTGGTGTTAAGAAGGTATATGTCGTGGTTTTTAAGAAGGTATATGTCGTGGTTTTTAAGAAGATATATGTCGTGGTTTTTAAGAAGGTGTATGTCGTGGTGTTAAGAAGGTATATGTCGTGGTTTTTAAGAAGGTATATGTCGTGGTTTTTAAGAAGATATATGTCGTGGTTTTTAAGAAGGTGTATGTCGTGGTGTTAAGAAGGTATATGTCGTGGTTTTTAAGAAGGTATATGTCGTGGTTTTTAAGAAGATATATGTCGTGGTTTTTAAGAAGGTGTATGTCGTGGTGTTAAGAAGGTATATGTCGTGGTTTTTAAGAAGATATATGTCGTGGTTTTTAAGAAGGTGTATGTCGTGGTGTTAAGAAGGTATATGTCGTGGTGTTAAGAAGGTATATGTCGTGGTTTTTAAGAAGATATATGTCGTGGTTTTTAAGAAGGTGTATGTCGTGGTGTTAAGAAGGTGTATGTCGTGGTGTTAAGAAGGTATATGTCGTGGTTTTTAACGAAGAAACAGACAAACGAGCCGAAGTAAAATGAAGACAGCTCCGTGATTGACAGCTTAAAGCTGTCTTGTAAAAACCACAACGTCAAAGACCTGGGAGTGATCATGTCGGAGGATCTCACCTTCAAGGACCATAACATTGTATCAATCGCATCTGCTACAAAAATGACAGGATGGATAATGAGAACCTTCAAAACTAGGGAGGCCAAGCCCATGATGACACTCTTCAGGTCACTTGTTCTATCTAGGCTGGAATATTGCTGCACACTAACAGCACCTTTCAAGGCAGGTGAAATTGCCGACCTAGAAAATGTACAGAGAACTTTCACGGCGCGCATAACGGAGATAAAACACCTCAATTATTGGGAGCGCTTGAGGTTCCTAAACCTGTATTCCCTGGAACGCAGGAGGGAGAGATACATGATTATATACACCTGGAAAATCCTAGAGGGACTAGTACCGAACTTGCACACGAAAATCACCCACTACGAAAGCAAAAGACTTGGCAGACGATGCACCATCCCCCCAATGAAAAGCAGGGGTGTCACTAGCACGTTAAGAGACCATACAATAAGTGTCAGGGGCCCGAGACTGTTCAACTGCCTCCCAGCACACATAAGGGGGATTACCAACAGACCCCTGGCAGTCTTCAAGCTGGCACTGGACAAGCACCTAAAGTCAGTTCCGGATCAGCCGGGCTGTGGCTCGTATGTTGGTTTGCGTGCAGCCAGCAGCAACAGCCTGGTTGATCAGGCTCTGATCCACCAGGAGGCCTGGTCTCAGACCGGGCCGCGGGGGCGTTGACCCCCGGAACTCTCTCCAGGTAAACTCCAGGTAGAGACCACCACCTAAGCTTCTTAACCTTCACATAACACAGCTTGAGCAATGAAGAAATAAATCCCTTTAATCTGACGTGGGTAATCCTGAAGTATACCTGGAAAGGATTACGGGGGTCAACGCCCCTGCAGTCAGGCCCGTGACCAGGCCTCGAGGTGGATCAGGGCCTGATCAACCAGGCTGTTACTGCTCGCCGCATGTAAACCAATGTACGACCTACAGCCTGTAATCTCCAGGGTGATTTACACACATGTTAAACTATGCAAAGCAACCAATGTACAAAAAATACATTTAACTTCCAGCTTTCAATGATTTCTCACATTATCAAGGACCTGCAGAGGTCCCTGATTATGTGAGAAATCCTTGATAATGTGGGAACTCAAGAACATTCTCGGGTCGTTGATGATGTAGGAACTCAAGGACCTGCACAGGTCCTTGATAATGTGAGAAATGAAGGACTTATACAGGTCCTTGATAAAGTGGAAAATCAAGGACCTATATTAGTCCTAGATTTCTTACTCTCTCACACACTCTCACACACTCTCACACACTCTCACACATTCACACACACTAACACACACACACACACATGGTCCCATGGTTCACCCAAAGGTGCAGGGAGGCAAAAACCAAGTGTGCTAGGGAATGGAAGAAATATAGAAGGCAAAGGACCCAGGAGAATAAGGAGAGCAGTCGTAGAGCCAGAAACGAATATGCACAGATAAGAAGGGAGGCCCAAAGACAATATGAAAACGACATAGCAGCGAAAGCCAAATCTGACCCGAAGCTGTTATACAGCCACGTCAGGAGGAAAACAACAGTCAAGGACCAGGTAATCAGGCTAAGGAAGGAAGGAGGAGAGACAACAAGAAATTACCGTGAAGTATGTGAGGAACTCAACAAGAGATTCAAAGAAGTGTTCACAGAGGAGACAGAAGGGACTCCAGAAAGACGGAGAGGTGGGGCACACCACCAAGTGCTGGACACAGTGCACACAACCGAGGAAGAAGTGAAGAGGCTTCTGAGTGAGCTAGATACCTCAAAGGCAATGGGGCCAGATAACATCTCCCCATGGGTATTGAGAGAGGGAGCAGAGGTGCTATGTGTACCCCTAACAACAATATTCAATACATCTATCGAAACAGGGAGATTGCCTGAGGCATGGAAGACAGCAAATGTAGTCCCAATCTTTAAAAAAGGAGACAGACATGAAGCACTAAACTACAGACCAGTGTCACTAACATGTATAGTATGCAAAGTCATGGAGAAGATTATCAGGAGAAGAGTGGTGGAACACCTAGAAATGAATGATCTCATCAACAGCAGACAACATGGTTTCAGAAACGGGAAATCTTGTGTCACAAACCTACTGGAGTTCTATGATGTCATGTAGGGGGGTAATGATTGAATAGGATATAAGTGGGGAATATGGGAGTAAGGGATTATGTAGGCAGGGGAGAGGCAGGCGAGGTGGTAGGAGTGAGATGATTAGCGGAGGTAGGTAGGTAATGACAGGTCAGTGGTGACCACCACCACACTCTCATTAACTCTACACTACTCACTAACATATGCCTCGTCCACTCTTCACTCATATATAAACATAATAAAATATAAGAAATATGAATAGCAAGTAACAGGGACAGTGAATATTACTATTCTACTCAAACACAGTTTATTAAGTTTTTGTACCATAATATATTTGGGAACAGAACATTATTGTGGTTTAGATAAATGGGGTGGTACACATCAGCAGTGAGACAGGGGAATAAAATCAACTTGACCAAAATGAATATAACTTACAATATAGCACAGAGGACAGTTCACTACAGGAACTAAGCCACAGGTCCCAAGACCAATACAGCACGAGTACTGCGCCAAGCCAGTACTCTGCCCAGTGCCTCCAACAGTCTCCTCCGGAGACTTCAGCAGCCTTCTCCCGAGCCCTGCACCCCAGCAGCAACTCCTCTCGAAGTCTCTGCTCGGAGCTCTGCACCCCAGCAGCAGCTCCGCTCGAATCTCTGCTCAGGAGCTCTGCATCCCAGCAGCAGCTCCGCTCGAATCTCATGATCATGCTCTTCCTTGGGCTTTTATGGTGGTCCAAGCACCCTCCACAACCACGTGTTGCGACCTGACGCCGAGCTCTGACGCTGTTAAGAACAAAAGACCTCAGACGTGGGCGTGGCTACAGACGTCTGCCAAGGCAAGGTGTGACCATATAATTGGTTAAATTAGGTCTCCCCAGAGACCTCACAAGCCCAGCTGAACTACATCACATCCCCCTTTCTCCCCCAATTTAAAATATCTGAGAACTAGGACAATTTGTCCTAGTTATTACACTATTTTAATCCTAATCCCTTAAATCTATTACAATACAAAGACAAAATTATACATAATACAATTATATTTCCCTCAACCTCCTCAACTACCACAAGGCAGCATAATCAGTACCTCTGGCAGTTGGCCAGCATAATAGTCGCTCTCTGGTGCAAAGCCTCCTTACCCGTCATTTCTCCTTAAACCTAAATATCGGGCTCCAGTGCCTTCCCTACTTCTACTAGAAATGCACTAGCCAATGCTAGTCACCCTCGCACGTTAACCATTGGGCCAAACCTCTCAAGGCTTCTATGGCGAGGAAAACTGCTCCAACGGGTTGCATTCTTTCAAGTAACTGCAACTGGACCACTTCACGACCACCAAGGTCGCATTTTCGGCACACTTCACATGCACACTACAACATCTGAAAATCGAGACAGGGCAGGCATCGCAGCTAAGACCCTCCATTATCCTATGCCACTACTAGGATTCACTGGCCTCATAAAACAAGGCGGCCATAATCACTGGACCGTTTTCAAGGTCACCTTATTTCACACAGGTAACACTAACACTTCTGGCAAGTCAAAGTAGGCTGGGGACATCTCACACTCTTAATTGTCTCTCATGGCTGGCAGGGCATCCCCGCATACTGGTCGTACAGGCTGACCAGCAAGGCAGGATACACCTCCATACCACCCTTGATAGCAGGCTGGTCCCAACAGCTGGAGTCCATCTCCGCGGCTCACGTCCTTCCACATCTCCGAGGATGGCAGCTCCTTCATAGTAGATTCTCCTGTCCTGGCACACCAGCCAGAATCCCTCACACACCACTGCAGCATCACCGCCATCTCCTCCTCTTGAGCTAGGCAGCATCGCAGCATCACAGCACGGCCGTATCACAGCAGCACACAGCACGGCCACAGCATCGCAGCACGGTCCCAGCATCACAGCACGGCCGCAGCATCTCAACATCATCGCACGACCGCAGCATCTCAACATCACAGCACGGCCGCATCACAGCAGCACACAGCACGGCCACAGCATCGCAGCACGGTCCCAGCATCACAGCACGGCCGCAGCATCTCAACATCATAGCAAGGCCGTAGCATAGTAGACAGCATCACAGCAGCCGACATCAGCAGTAGCAGGCAATGGTCAGTTGCTCGGGGTGAGGTGAGGTCACTTCAGGTCATCAACAGCAGGTGCGGTCACCCATCCCTGGCAACTGCGGGTAACTGGCGGTCCGCGGGTGATGGTCACAGAGGCTGGGTGACGCAGACAGACACCCACTACACTGGATGACAGACCAGGGCAGCAATACATCTACTGGGGCACATCAGCTGGGTGACTGGGCATATCAGCTGGGTGACTGGGCACATCAGGTGGACAGTAATCATAGGCAACTCTTCAATGGGTGACAGTTGTGGGTGAGTCTTCCAAGGCGGGCTGGGTGACTTCTCATTCCTCTGTAAATATTCAATTTCGGCCAGTAATTGCTTCCCCCAAAAGTCTCACCCAAACACTGATATTCTCCACCATTTATCTCAAACCAACAACCAACTCCACCAAATATAATAATACAGCCAAACAATTATTCAGACCCACTGTCAAGAAAAGGTCAGTTAAGGTCACTAGGATTATAATATTATAATAACACACAAAATCAAATGGTAGCAAATGGTAGCATAACATAAGTATAACCGAGCAGTCAAAAATAAGGCACATGGGACTGGTTCCTACTATAAAAATAAGAAGAACCACCACCGCTTAGACACCATGTCATGTAGGGGGGTAATGATCGAATATGATATAAGTGGGGAATATGGGAGTAAGGGATTATGTAGGCAGGGGAGAGGCAGGCGAGGTGGTAGGAGTGAGATGATTAGCGGAGGTAGGTAGGTAATGACAGGTCAGTGGTGACCACCACGACACTCTCATTAACTCTACACTACTCACTAACATATGCCTCGTCCACTCTTCACTCATATATAAACATAATAAAATATAAGAAATATGAATAGCAAGTAACAGGGACAGTGAATATTACTATTCTACTCAAACACAGTTTATTATTAAGTCTTTGTACCATAATATATTTGGGAACAGAACATTATTGTGGTTTAGATAAATGGTATGGTACACATAAGCAGTGAGACAGGGAACACAATCAACTTGACCAAAATGAATATAACTTACAATATAGTTCAGAGGACAGTTCACTACAGGAACTAAGCCACAGGTCCCAAGACCTACACAGCACGAGTACTGCGCCAAGCCAGTACTCTGCCCAATGCCTCCAACAGTCTCCTCCAGAGACTTCAGCAGCCTTCTCCCGAGCTCTGCATCCCAGCAGCAACTCCGCTCGAAGTCTCTGCTCGGAGCTCTGCACCCCAGCAGCAGCTCCGCTCGAATCTCTGCTCAGGAGCTCTGCATCCCAGCAGCAGCTCCGCTCGAATCTCATGATCATGCTCTTCCTTGGGCTTTTATGGTGGTCCAAGCACCCTCCACAACCACGTGTTGCGACCTGACGCCGAGCTCTGACGCTGTTAAGAACAAAAGACCTCAGACGTGGGCGTGGCTACAGACGTCTGCCAAGGCAAGGTGTGACCATATAATTGGTTAAATTAGGTCTCCCCAGAGACCTCACAAGCCCAGCTGAACTACATCACAATGACATGGTGACAGCACTAAGACAAGAGAGAGAGGGGTGGGTGGATTACATTTCTTCGACTGCAAGAAGGCGCTGGACACAGTTCCACACAAGAGATTAGTGCAAAAACTGGAGGACCAAGCAGGGATAACAGGGAAGACACTACAATGGATCAGGGAATACTTGTCAGGAAGACAGCAGTGAGTCATGGTACGTGGCGAGGTGTCACAGTGGGCGACGGTGACCAGCGGGGTCCCACATGGGTCAGTCCTAGGACCAGTGCTGTTTCTGGTATTTGTGAACGACATGACGGAAGGAATAGACTCTGAGGTGTCCCTGTTTGCAGATGACGTGAAGTTGATGAGAAGAATTCATTCAATCAAAGACCAGGCAGAACTACAAAGGGAGCTGGACAGGCTGCAGACCTGGTCCAGCAATTGGCTCCTGGAGTTCAACTCCGCCAAATGCAAAGCCATGAAGATTGGGGAAGGGCAAAGAAGATCGCAGGCGGAGTACAATCTAGGGGGCCAGAGACTACAAACCTCACTCAAGGAAAAAGATCTTGGGGTGAGTATAACACCAGGCACATCTCCTGAAGCGCACATCAACCAAATAACTGCTGCAGCATATAGGCGCCTAGCAAACCTCAGAACAGCATTCCGACATCTTAATATGGAATCGTTCAGGACCCTGTACACCGTGTACGTTAGGCCCATATTGGAGTATGCGGCACCAGTTTGGAACCCACACCTAGCCAAGCACGTAAAGAAACTAGAGAAAGTGCAAAGGTTTGCAACAAGACTAGTCCCAGAGCTAAGGGGTATGTCCTACGAGGAGAGGTTAAGGGAAATCGACCTGACGACACTGGAGGACAGGAGAGATTGGGGGGACATGATAACGACATACAAAATGCTGAGAGGAATTGACAAGGTGGACAAAGACAGGATGTTCCAGAGATGGGACACAGCAACAAGGGGACACAGTTGAAAGTTGAAGACACACATGAATCACAGAGATATTAGGAAGTATTTCTTCAGCCACAGAGTAGTCAGGAAGTGGAATAGTTTGGGAAGCGATGTAGTGAAGGCAGGATCCATACATAGATTTAAGCAGAGGTATGATAAAGCTCACGGTTCAGGGAGAGTGACCTAGTAGCGACCAGTGAAGAGGCGGGGCCAGGAGCTAGGACTCGACCCCTGCAACCTCAACCAGGTGGGTACAACTAGGTGAGTACACACACACACACACTCACACTGTGTCACTAACGTGTACAGTATGCAAAGTCATGGAGAAGATTATCAGGAGGAGAGTGGTGGAGCACCTGGAACGGAACAAGATTATAAATGACAACAAGCACGGATTCATGGAAGGCAAATCCTGTATCACAAACTTACTGGAGTTTTATGACAAGGTAACAGAAGTAAGGCACGAGAGAGAGGGGTGGGTTGATTACATTTTCTTGGATTGCAAGAAGGCCTTCGACACAGTTCCTCACAAGAGATTAGTGCAGAAGCTGGAGGATCAGGCACATATATCAGATCAGAGAATACCTGACAGTGAGGCAACAACGAGTCATGGTACGTGATGAGGTATCACAGTGGATGCCTGTGACGAGCGGGGTGCCACAGGGGTCAGTCCTAGGACCAGTGCAATTCTTGGTATATGTGAATGATATGATGAAAGGGTTAGACTCAGAAGTGTCCTTATTTGCAGATGATGTGAATTTAATGAGGAGATTAAATCAGATGAGGATCAGGCAGAACTACAAAGAGACCTGGACAGGCTGAACACCTGGTCCAGCAACTGGCTCCTCTTCATGACTGCCAAATGCAGTCATGGAGATAAGGGAAGGGCAAAGAAGACCGCAGACAGAGTATAGGCTAGGTGGACAAAGACTGCAAACCTCACTCAAGGAGAAAGATCTTGGGGTGACCATAACACCGAGCACGTCTCCGGAGGCACACAACAACCAGATAACTGCTGCAGCATATGAGCGCCTGGCAAATCTAAGAATAGCGTTCCGATACCTTAGTAAGGAATCTTTCAAGACACTGTACACCGTGTACGTCAGGCCCATCCTGGAGTATGCTGCACCAGTTTGGAACCCACACCTGGTCAAGCACGTCAAGAAATTAGAGAAAAATCAAAGGTTTGCAACAAGGCTAGTTCCAGACCAAAGGGGAATATCCTACGAAGAAAGATTAAGGGAAATCGGCCTGATGACACTGGAGGACAGGAGGGTTAGGGAAGACATGATAACGACATACAAAATGCTGCAAGGAATAGATAAGGTTGACAGACAGGATGTTCCGTAGATGGGACACAGAAACAAGGGGTCACAATTGGCAGTTGAAGACTCAGATGAGTCAAAGGGATGTTAGGAAGTATTTCTTCAAGCACAGAGTCGTCAGGAAGTGGAATAGTCTGGTAAGTGATGTAGTGGAGGTAGGAACTATACATAGTTTTAACACGAGGTATGATAAAGCTCATGGAGCAGGAAAAGTGACCTAGTAGCGACCAGTGAAGAGGCGGGGCCAGGAGCTGAGTCTCGACCTCTTCAACCGCAATTAGGTGAGTGCAATTACGTGAGTACACACACGCATTCACACACACACACACACATACACATAATCTCACACAAACACACTCACGCACACCCACACACGCACTCTCACACACATGCACTCCCACACGCACTCACGCACTCTCACACACACGCACTCACACACTTTTCCCAGAAGCACTATGTATAATATTCGTAAAGTTTGATATATGCCTGAGCTACCACCAGCTACTTAGTAAATGACGTTATCAATCACCCGGAGCGCCTTGTTGAGTGCAGGAGAGTGCCTTGTTGAGTGCAGAAGAGTGCCTTGTTGAGTGCAGGAGAGTGCCTTGTTGAGTGCAGGAGAGTGCCTTGTTGAGTGCAGGAGAGTGCCTTGTTGAGTGCAGGAGAGTGCCTTGTTGAGTGCAGGAGAGTGGCCTTGTTGAGTGCAGGAGAGTGCCTTGTTGAGTGCAGGAGAGTGCCTTGTTGAGTGCAGGAGAGAGCCTTGTTGAGTGCAGGAGAGTGCCTTGTTGAGTGCAGGAGAGTGCCTTGTTGAGTGCAGGAGAGTGGGTTTGTTGAGTGCAGGAGAGTGCCTTGTTGAGTGCATGAGAGTGCCTTGTTGAGTGCAGGAGAGTGGCCTTGTTGAGTGCAGGAGAGTGCCTTGTTGAGTGCAGGAGAGTGCCTTGTTGAGTGCAGGAGAGTGGCCTTGTTGAGTGCAGGAGAGTGCCTTGTTGAGTGCATGAGAGTGCCTTGTTGAGTGCAGGAGAGTGGCCTTGTTGAGTGCAGGAGAGTGCCTTGTTGAGTGCAGGAGAGTGCCTTGTTGAGTGCAGGAGAGTGGCCTTGTTGAGTGCAGGAGAGTGCCTTGTTGAGTGCAGAAGAGTGCCTTGTTGAGTGCAGGAGAGTGCCTTGTTGAGTGCAGGAGAGTGCCTTGTTGAGTGCAGGAGAGTGCCTTGTTGAGTGCAGGAGAGTGCCTTGTTGAGTGCAGGAGAGTGCCTTGTTGAGTGCAGGAGAGTGCCTTGTTGAGTGCAGGAGAGTGCCTTGTTGAGTGCAGAAGAGTGCCTTGTTGAGTGCATGAGAGTGCCTTGTTGAGTGCAGGAGAGTGCCTTGTTGAGTGCAGGAGAGTGCCTTGTTGAGTGCAGGAGAGTGCCTTGTTGAGTGCAGGAGAGTGCCTTGTTGAGTGCAGGAGAGTGCCTTGTTGAGTGCAGGAGAGTGCCTTGTTGAGTGCAGGAGAGTGCTTTGTTGAGTGCAGGAGAGTGCCTTCTTGAGTGCAGGAGAGTGCCTTGTTGAGTGCAGGAGAGTGCCTTGTTGAGTGCAGGAAAGTGCCTTGTTGAGTGCAGGAGAATGCCTTGTTGAGTGCA
Organism: Cherax quadricarinatus; assembly: GCF_038502225.1. Classification (NCBI taxonomy): domain Eukaryota; kingdom Metazoa; phylum Arthropoda; class Malacostraca; order Decapoda; family Parastacidae; genus Cherax; species Cherax quadricarinatus. The sequence goes on from NW_027195039.1 coordinate 405,068, forward strand.
GGAGACTGGCCTTGTTGAGTGCAGGAGAGTGCCTTGTTGAGTGCAGGAGAGTGCCTTGTTGAGTGCAGGAGAGTGCCTTCTTGAGTGCAGGAGAGTGCCTTGTTGAGTGCAGGAAAGTGCCTTGTTGAGTGCAGGAGACTGGCCTTGTTGAGTGCAGGAGTGTGCCTTGTTGAGTGCAGGAGAGTGCCTTGTTGAGTGCAGGAGGGTGCCTTGTTGAGTGCAGGAGAGTGCCTTGTTGAGTGCAGGAGAGTGCCTTGTTGAGCGCAAGAGAGTGCCTTGTTGAGTGCAGGAGAGTGCCTTGTTGAGTGCAGGAGAGTGGCCTTGTTGAGTGCAGGAGAGTGCCTTGTTGAGTGCAGGAGAGTTCCTTGTTGAGTGCAAGAGAGTGCCTTGTTGAGTGCAGGAGAGTGCCTTGTTGAGCGCATGAGAGTGCCTTATTGAGTGCAGGAGAGTGCCTTGTTGAGTGCATGAGAGTGCCTTGTTGAGTGCAGGAGAGTGCCTTGTTGAGTGAAGGAGAGTGGCCTTGTTGAGTGCAGGAGAGTGCCTTGTTGAGTGCAGGAGAGTGGCCTTGTTGAGTGCAGGAGAGTGCCTTGTTGAGTGCAGGAGAGTGCCTTGTTGAGTGCAGGAGAGTGGCCTTGTTGAGTGCAGGAGAGTGGCCTTGTTGAGTGCAGGAGACTGCCTTGTTGAGTGCAGGAGAGTGGCCCTGTTGAGTGCAGGAGAGTGGCCTTGTTGAGTGCAGGAGAGTGCCTTGTTGAGTGCATGAGAGTGCCTTGTTGAGTGCAGGAGAGTGCCTTGTTGCGTGCAGGAGAGTGGCCTTGTTGATTGCAGGAGAGTGCCTTGTTGAGTGCAGGAGAGTGCCTTGTTGAGTGCAGGAGAGTGCCTTATTGAGTGCAGGAGAGTGCCTTGTTGAGTGCAGGAGAATGCCTTGTTGAGTGCAGGAGAGTGCCTTGTTGAGCACAGGAGAGTGCCTTGTTGAGCACAGGAGAGTGCCTTGTTGAGCACAGGAGAGTGCCTTGTTGAGCACAGGAGAGTGCCTTGTTGAGCACAGAAGAGTGCCTTGTTGAGCACAGGAGAGTGCCTTGTTGAGCACAGGAGAGTGCCTTGTTGAGCACAGGAGAGTGCCTTGTTGAGCACAGGAGAGTGCCTTGTTGAGCACAGGAGAGTGCCTTGTTGAGTGCAGGAGAGTGCCTTGTTGAGTGCAGGAGAGTGCCTTGTTGAGTGCAGGAGAGTGCCTTGTTGAGCACAGGAGAGTGCCTTGTTGAGCACAGGAGAGTGCCTTGTTGAGCACAGGAGAGTGCCTTGTTGAGCACAGGAGAGTGCCTTGTTGAGCACAGGAGAGTGCCTTGTTGAGCACAGGAGAGTGCCTTGTTGAGTGCAGGAGAGTGCCTTGTTGAGTGCAGGAGAGTGCCTTGTTGAGTGCAGGAGAGTGCCTTGTTGAACACAGGAGAGTGCCTTGTTGAGTGCAGGAGAGTGCCTTGTTGAGCACAGGAGAGTGCCTTGTTGAGCACAGGAGAGTGCCTTGTTGAGTGCAGGAGAGTGCCTTGTTGAGTGCAGGAGAGTGCCTTGTTGAGTGCAGGAGAGTGCCTTGTTGAGTGCAGGAGAGTGCCTTGTTGAGCACAGGAGAGTGCCTTGTTGAGTGCAGGAGAGTGCCTTGTTCCATCATCGTTCACACATCGTTCCATTGTTGTTCAGACATTGTTCCACCATTGTTCAGACTTTGTTACACTATTGTTAAGTCATTGTTCCACCATTGTTCAGACATTGTTCCACCATTGTTCAGACTTTGTTCCACCATTGTTCAGACATTGTTTCACCATTGTTCAGATATTGTTCCACCATTGTTCAGACATTGTTCCACCATTGTTCAGACATTGTTCCACAATTGTTCATTGTTCCACCATTGTTCAGACATTGTTCCACCATTGTTCAGACATTGTTCCACCATTGTTCAGACATTGTTCCACCATTGTTCAGACATTGTTCCACCATTGTTCAGACATTGTTCCACCATTGTTCAGACATTGTTCCACCATTGTTCAGACATTGTTCCACCATTGTTCAGACATTGTTCCACCATTGTTCAGACATTGTTCCATCATTGTTCAGACATTGTTCCATCATTGTTCAGACATTGTTCCATCATTGTTCAGACATTGTTCCATCATTGTTCAGACATTGTTCCACCATTGTTCAGACATTGTTCCATCATTGTTCAGACATTGTTCCACCATTGTTCAGACATTGTTCCATCATTGTTCAGACATTGTTCCACCATTGTTCAGACATTGTTCCACCATTGTTCAGACATTGTTCCACCATTGTTCAGACATTGTTCCACCATTGTTCAGACATTGTTCCATCATTGTTCAGACATTGTTCCATCATTGTTCAGACATTGTCCCATCATTGTTCAGACATTGTTCCATCATTGTTCAGACATTGTTCCATCATTGTTCAGACATTGTTCCATCATTGTTCAGACATTGTTCCACCATTGTTCAGACATTGTTCCATCATTGTTCAGACATTGTTCCATCATTGTTCAGACATTGTCCCATCATTGTTCAGACATTGTTCCATCATTGTTCAGACATTGTTCCATCATTGTTCAGACATTGTTCCATCATTGTTCAGACATTGTCCCATCATTGTTCAGACATTGTTCCATCATTGTTCAGACATTGTTCCATCATTGTTCAGACATTGTTCCATCATTGTTCAGACATTGTTCCACCATTGTTCAGACATTGTTCCACCATTGTTCAGACATTGTTCCACCATTGTTCAGACATTGTTCCACCATTGTTCAGACATTGTTCCACCATTGTTCAGACATTGTTCCACCATTGTTCAGACATTGTTCCACCATTGTTCAGACATTGTTCCACCATTGTTCAGACATTGTTCCACCATTGTTCAGACATTGTTCCACCATTGTTCAGATATTGTTCCACCATTGTTCAGACATTGTTCCACCATTGTTCAGATATTGTTCCACCATTGTTCAGACATTGTTCCACCATTGTTCAGACATTGTTCCACCATTGTTCAGACATTGTTCCACCATTGTTCAGACATTGTTCCACCATTGTTCAGACATTGTTCCACCATTGTTCAGACATTGTTCCACCATTGTTCAGACATTGTTCCACCATTGTTCAGACATGTTAACATAGTGTTTACTCAACATTTGTTCAGACTCAAACTTCACTTAAACACTTGAAGACAATGTTGTTTATATGATCCATTTTGTCTAACTTGTCTATCTATCTTGTCTATCTTGTCTATCTATATTGTCTATCTTGTCTATCTATCTTGTCTATCTTGTCTATATATCTTGTCTATCTTGTCTATCTATCTTGTCTATCTTGTCTATCTATATTGTCTATCTTGTCTATCTATCTTGTCTATCTTGTCTATATATCTTGTCTATCTTGTCTATCTATCTTGTCTATCTTGTCTATCTATATTGTCTATCTTGTCTATCTATCTTGTCTATCTTGTCTATCTATATTGTCTATCTTGTCTATCTATCTTGTCTATCTTGTCTATATATCTTGTCTATCTTGTCTATCTTGTCTATCTTGTCTATATATCTTGTCTATCTTGTCTATCTATCTTGTCTGTCTTATCTATCTATCTTGTCTATCTTGTCTATCTATCTTGTCTATCTTGTCTATCTATATTGTCTATCTTGTCTATCTATCTTGTCTATCTTGTCTATATATCTTGTCTATCTTGTCTATCTTGTCTATCTATCTTGTCTATCTTGTCTATCTATCTTGTCTGTCTTATCTATCTATCTTGTCTATCTTGTCTATCTATCTTGTCTATCTTGTCTATCTATCTTGTCTATCTTGTCTATCTATCTTGTCTATCTTGTCTATATATCTTGTCTATCTTGTCTATCTATCTTGTCTATCTTGTCTATATATCTTGTCTATCTTGTCTATCTTGTCTATCTTGTCTATCTATCTTGTCTATCTTGTCTATCTACCTTGTCTGTCTTATCTATCTATCTTGTCTATCTTGTCTATCTATCTTGTCTGTCTTATCTATCTATCTTGTCTATCTTGTCTATCTATCTTGTCTATCTATCTTGCCTATCTTGTCTATCTATCTTGTCTATCTATCTTGTCTATCTATCTTGTCTATCTATTTTGTCTATCTTGTCTATCTATCTTGTCTATCTATCTTGTCTATCTATTTTGTCTATCTTGTCTATCTATCTTGTCTATCTTGTCTATCTATCTTGTCTATCTTGTCTATCTTGTCTATCTATCTTGTCTATCTTGTCTATCTATCTTGTCTGTCTTATCTATCTATCTTGTCTATCTTGTCTATCTATCTTGTCTATCTATCTTGCCTATCTTGTCTATCTATCTTGTCTATCTATTTTGTCTATCTTGTCTATCTATCTTCCCTATCTTGTCTATCTATCTTGTCTATCTTGTCTATCTATCTTGTCTATCTATCTTGTCTATCTATCTATCTTGTCTATCTATCTTGTCTATCTATTTTGTCTATCTATCTTGTCTATCTAACTTGCCTATCTTGTCTATCTATCTTGTCTATCTATCTTGTCTATCTATCTTGTCTATCTATTTTGTCTATCTATCTTGTCTATCTATCTTGCCTATCTTGTCTATCTATCTTGTCTATCTTGTCTATCTATCTTGTCTATCTTGTCTATCTATCTTGTCTATCTTATCTATCTATCTTGTCTATCTTGTCTATCTATCTTGTCTATCTATCTTGTCTATCTATCTTGCCTATCTTGTCTATCTATCTTGTCTATCTTGTCTATCTATCTTGTCTATCTAGCTTGTCTATCTATCTTGTCTATCTATCTTGTCTATATTGCCTATCTATCTTGTCTATCTATCTTGTCTATCTATTTTGTCTATCTATCTTGTCTATCTATCTTGCCTATCTTGTCTATCTATCTTGTCTATCTATCTTGTCTATCTATTTTGTCTATCTATCTTGTCTATCTATCTTGCCTATCTTGTCTATCTATCTTGTCTATCTATTTTGTCTATCTATCTTGTCTATCTATCTTGCCTATCTTGTCTATCTATCTTGTCTATCTTGTCTATCTATCTTGTCTATCTTGTCTATCTATCTTGTCTATCTTATCTATCTATCTTGTCTATCTTGTCTATCTATCTTGTCTATCTATCTTGTCTATCTATCTTGCCTATCTTGTCTATCTATCTTGCCTATCTTGTCTATCTATCTTGTCTATATTGTCTATCTATCTTGTCTATCTATCTTGTCTATATTGTCTATCTATCTTGTCTATCTATCTTGTCTATCTATTTTGTCTATCTATCTTGTCTATCTATCTTGCCTATCTTGTCTATCTATCTTGTCTATCTATCTTGTCTATCTATCTTGTCTATCTATCTTGTCTATCTATCTTGTCTATCTATCTTGTCTATCTATCTTGTCTATCTATCTTGTCTATATTGTCTATCTATCTTGTCTATCTATCTTGTCTATCTATTTTGTCTATCTATCTTGTCTATCTATCTTGCCTATCTTGTCTATCTATCTTGTCTATCTTGTCTATCTATCTTGTCTATCTATCTTGTCTATCTATCTTGTCTATCTATCTTGTCTATCTATCTTGTCTATCTATCTTATCTATCATCCTCAACAGACATTTAACAATCATCATCTTGTCTGTGTCTCCCATCATCCTCTTCTGACCTTCTCCTCCTCCCTCTCTCCCTCCTGGTTGATCAGAGGGAGGAGAGTCATAGCTCCTGGACCCGCCTCTTCACTGCTACTAGGTCCTCTCTCTCCCTGCTCCATGAGCTTTATCATACCTCGACTTAAAACTATGTATGGTTCCTGCCTCCACTACATCACTTGCCAGACAATTCCACATCCTGACAACTCTATGACTGAATAAATACTTCCTAACATCCCTGTGACTCATCTGTGTCTTCAACTTCCAATTGTGACCTCTTATTTCTGTGTCGCATCTCTGGAACATCCTGTCTCTGTCCACCCTGTCAATTCCTCGCACTATTTTATATGTCGTTATCATGTCTCCACTGACACTTCTGTCCTCCAGTGTCGTCAGGCCGATTTTCATTAACCTCTTCTCGTAGGCCAACTTCCCTTAGCTCTGGAACTAGTCTTGTTGCAAATCTTTGCACTTTCTCTAATTTCTTGATGTGCTTGACCAGGTGTGGGTTCCAAACTGGTGCTGCATACTCCAGTATGGCCCTGACGTACAGTGTATAGTCTTGAATGATTCCTTACTGAGATGTCGCAGTGATTTTCTTAGGTTTGCAATGATATTCTCAAGTCTGTGCGCCACCGGAGATATGCTCGGTATTATACTCACCCCAGGATCCTTTTCTTTGAGTGAGGTTTGCAGTCATGGAAGATGTGTTCGTTTAATATCACATTCCTGCAAGTCCCTCCCAAGAATCTCATTGTTACTAATCTCTTCCTTAAATCTCTTGTTAGAGCAACTGCTCAAGAAGAAATTTCTGGCCTAGCTGATAGTAATAAGTTACCACAAGTTATATACACTGATGGATCTAAACAGGAGTCTTCTGGCAGGGCTGCAGCTGCTCTTGTTGTCACCTCCCTAGTTAAGAACGATGCGACGATGCAACATTCCCCCTATGAAAAGCAGGGTGCCACTAGCACATTAAGAGACAACACAATAAGTGTCAGGGGCTCAAGACTGTTCAGCTGCCTCCCAGCATACATAAGGGGGATTACTAATAGACCTCTGGCTGTCTTCAAGCAGGCACTGGACAGGCACCTAAAGTCGGTACCTGACCAGCCGGGCTGTGGTTCGTACGTTGGATTGCTTACAGCCAGCAGTAACAGCCTGGTTGATCAGGCCCTGATCCACCATGAGGCCTGGTCACAGACCGGGCCGTGGGGGCGTTGACCCCCGGAACTCTCTCCAGGTAAACTCCAGGCGTAAGAATTAACAACTGGGCGTCTACACTACAAAACTGAATTGTTTGCAGTCCTAATGGCGCTAAAGCTAACTTATAACACTGAACTTGACTCTATCATCATTATTGATTCTATGTCATCATTGAAGGCTCTTGGCTCATATAATGACTCCAACAACATGCTCATTGGAGAAGCCAGGTATAGATACTCAAAAATTAGGGACAAAGGAATTAATGTACAATTGCTATGGATCCCATCACACATTGGATTACTCCTTCATGATAAAGTTGATATGTTAGCCAAGAAGAGTATCCAGAAGGAGAATGTAGAATATAACTTTGGTATAACTGTGTCTAGCATTAGGAATAATATTAGGAGAGAAGTAAATAATGAAAATGATTGTTATAGGAATGCAGTTAGAAGCCTGAGTAGATCTATAACCCACTATGATAACATGAACGTAGATAAGTATGTTTATGGAGCAACTTGCAATGTGAACACTGACTGATGTTGTAGTGGCCAGGCTTAGGCTTGGTTACAAGTACTGACTGATGTTGTAGTGACTTAGCCAGGCTTAGTCTTGGTTACAAGTACTGACTGATGTTGTAGTGGCCAGGCTTAGGCTTGGTTACAAGTACTGACTGATGTTGTAGTGGCCAGACTTAGACTTGGTTACAAGTACTGACTGATGTTGTAGTGGCCAGGCTTAGACTTGGTTACAAGTACTGACTGATGTTGTAGTGGCCAGACTTAGACTTGGTTACAAGTACTGACTGATGTTGTAGTGGCCAGGCTTAGGCTTGGTTACAAGTACTGACTGATGTTGTAGTGGCCAGGCTTAGGCTTGGTTATAAGTACTGACTGATGTTGTAGTGGCCAGACTTAGGCTTGGTTACAAGTACTGACTGATGTTGTAGTGGCCAGACTTAGACTTGGTTACAAGTACTGACTGATGTTGTAGTGGCCAGACTTAGGCTTGGTTACAAGTAGTGACTGATGTTGTAGTGGCCAGGCTTAGGCTTGGTTACAAGTACTGACTGATGTTGTAGTGGCCAGACTTAGGCTTGGTTACAAGTACTGACTGATGTTGTAGTGGCCAGGCTTAGGCTTGGTTACAAGTACTGACTGATGTTGTAGTGGCCAGGCGTAGGCTTGGCTACAAGTACTGACTGATGTTATAATGGCCAGGCTTAGGCTTGGTTACAAGTACTGACTGATGTTGTAGTGGCCAGGCTTAGGCTTGGTTACAAGTACTGACTGATGTTGTAGTGGCCAGACTTAGGCTTGGTTACAAGTACTGACTGATGTTGCAGTGGCCAGGCTTAGGCTTGGTTACAAGTACTGACTGATGTTGTAGTGGCCAGACTTAGGATTGGTTACAAGTACTGACTCATGTTCCAGTGACCAGGCTTAGGCTTGGTTACAAGTACTGACTGATGTTGCAGTGGCAAGGCTTAGGCTTGGTTACAAGTACTGACTGATGTTGTAGTGGCCAGACTTAGGATTGGTTACAAGTACTGACTGATGTTGTAGTGGTCAGGCTTAGGCTTGGTTACAAGCACTGACTGATGTTGTAGAGGCCAGGCTGAGGCTTGGTTACAAGTACTGACTGATGTTGCAGTGGTCAGGCTTAGGCTTGGTTACAAGTAATGATTGATGTTGTAGTGGCCAGGCTTAGGCTTGGTTACAAGTACTGACTGATGTTGTAGTGGCCAGACTTAGGCTTGTTTACAAGTACTGACTGATGTTGTAGTGGCCAAACTTAGGCTTGGTTACAAGTACTGACTGATGTTGTAGTGGCCAGGCTTAGGCTTCGTTACAAGTACTGACTGATGTTGTAGTGGCCAGGCTTAGGCTTGGTTACAAGTACTGACTGATGTTGTAGTGACCAGACTTAGGCTTGGTTACAAGCACTGACTGATATTGTAGTGGCCAGGCATTGGCTTGGTTACAAGTACTGACTGATGTTGTAGTGGCCAGGCTTAGGCTTGGTTACAAGTACTGACTGATGTTGTAGTGGCCAGACTTAGGCTTGGTTACAAGTACTGACTGATGTTGTAGTGGCCAGGCTTAGGCTTGCTTACAAGTACTAGCTGATATTGTAGTAGCCAGACTTAGGCTTGGTTACAAGTACTGACTGATGTTGTAGTGGCCAGACTTAGGCTTGGTTACAAGTACTGACTGATGTTGTAGTGGCCAGGCTTAGGCTTGGTTACAAGTACTGACTGATATTGTAGTTGCCAGACTTAGGCTTGGTTACAAGTACTGACTAATGTTGTAGTGGCCAGACTTAGGCTTGGTTACAAGTACTGACTGATATTGTAGTGGCCAGGCTTAGGCTTGGTTACAAGTACTGACTGATGTTGTAGTGACCAGGCTTAGGCTTCGTTACAAGTACTGACTGATGTTGTAGTGGCCAGGCTTAGGCTTGGTTACAAGTACTGACTGATGTTCTAGTGGCAAGACTTAGGCTTGGTTACAAGTACTGACTGATGTTGTAGTGGCCACGCTTAGGCTTGGTTACAAGTACTAACTGATATTGTAGTGGCCAGACTTAGGCTTGGTTACAAGTACTGACTGATGTTGTAGTGGCCAGACTTAGGCTTGGTTACAGGTACTGACTGATGCTGTAGTGTCCAGGTTTATGCTTGGTTACAAGTACTGACTGATGTTGTAGTGGCCAGACTTAGGCTTGGTTACAAGTACTGACTGATGTTGTAGTGGCCAGACTTAGGCTTGGTTACAAGTACTGACTGATATTGTAGTGGCCAGGCTTAGGCTTGGTTACAAGTACTGACTGATATTGTAGTGGCCAGACTTAGGCTTGGTTACAAGTACTGACTGATGTTGTAGTGGCCAGGCTTAGGCTTGGTTACAAGTACTGACTCATGTTGTAATGGCCAGGCTTAGGCTTGGTTACAAGTACTGACTGATGTTGTAGTGGCCAGGGTTTGGCTTGGTTACAAGTACTGACTGATGTTGCAGTGGTCAGGCTTCGGCTTGGTTACAAGTACTGACTGATGTTGTAGTGGCCAGGCTTAGGCTTGGTTACAAGTACTGACTGATGTTGTAGTGGCCAGGCTTAGGCTTGGTTACAGGTACTGACTATGTTGTAGTGGCCAGGCTTAGTATTGGTTATAAGTACTGACTGATATTGTAGTGGCCAGGCTTAGGCTTGGTTACAAGTACTGACTGATGTTGTAGTGGCCAGGCTTAGGCTTGGTTACAAGTACTGACTGATGTTGTAGTGGCCAGGCTTAGGCTTGGTTACAAGTACTGACTGATGTTGTAATGGCCAGTCTTAGGCTTGGTTACAAGTACTGACTGATGTTTTAGTGGCCAGACTTAGGCTTTGTTACAAGTACTGACTGATGTTGTAGTGGCCAGACTTAGGCTTGGTTACAAGTACTGACTGATGTTGTAGTGGCCAGGCTTAGGCTTGATTACAAGTACTGACTGATGTTATAGTGGTCAGGCATAGGCTTGGTTACAAGTTCTGACTGATGTTGTAGTGGCCAGGTTTAGGCTTGGTTACAAGTACTGACTGATGTTGTAATGGACAGGCTTAGGCTTGGTTACAAGTTCTGACTGATGATGTAGTGGCCAGGCTTAGGCTCGGTTACAAGTACTGAGTGATGTTGTAGTGGCCAGGCTTAGGCTTGGTTACAAGTACTGACTGATGTTGTAGTGGCCAGGCTTAGGCTTGGTTACAAGTACTGACTGATGTTGTAGTTGCCAGACTTAGGTTTGGTTACAAGTACTGACTGATGTTGTAGTGGCCAGGCTTAGGCTTGGTTACAAGTAGTGACTGATGTTGCAGTGGCCAGACTTGGGCTTACCTAGAGTTTACCTGGAGAGAGTTACGGAGGTCAACGCCCCCACGGCCCGGTCTGTGACCAGGCCTCCTGGTGGATCAGAGCCTGATCAACCAGGCTGTTGCTGCTGGCTGCACGCAAACCAACGTACGAGCCACAGCCCGGCTGATCAGGAACTGACTTTAGGTGCTTGTCCAGTGCCAGCTTGAAGACTGCCAGGGGTCTGTTGGTAATCCCCCTTATGTGTGCTGGGAGGCAGTTGAACAGTCTCGGGCCCCTGACACTTATTGTATGGTCTCTTAACGTGCTAGTGACACCCCTGCTTTTCATTGGGGGGATGGTGCATCGTCTGCCAAGTCTTTTGCTTTCGTAGTGAGTGATTTTCGTGTGTAAGTTCGGTACTAGTCCCTCTATGATTTTCCAGGTGTATATAATCATGTATCTCTCCCTCCTGCGTTCCAGGGAATACAGGTTTATGAACCTCAAGCGCTCCCAGTAATTGAGGTGTTTTATCTCCGTTATGCGCGCCGTGAAAGTTCTCTGTACATTTTCTAGGTCGGCAATTTCACCTGCCTTGAAAGGTGCTGTTAGTGTGCAGCAATATTCCAGCCTAGATAGAACAAGTGACCTGAAGAGTGTCATCATGGGCTTGGCCTCCCTAGTTTTGAAGGTTCTCATTATCCATCCTGTCATTTTTCTAGCAGATGCGATTGATGCAATGTTATGGTCCTTGAAGGTGAGATCCTCCGACATGATCACTCCAAGTTGGTGTTTCGCTCTATTTTGTGGCCAGAATTTGTTTTGTGCTCTGATGAAGATTTAATTTCCTCATGTTTACCATATCTGAGTAATTGAAATTTCTCATCGTTGAACTTCATATTGTTTTCTGCAGCCCACTGAAAGATTTGGTTGATGTCTGCCTGGAGCTTTGCAGTGTCTGCAATGGAAGACACTGTCATGCAGATTCGGGTGTCATCTGCAAAGGAAGACACGGTGCTGTGGCTGACATCCTTGTCTATGTCGGATATGAGGATGAGGAACAAGATGGGAGCGAGTACTGTGCCTTGTGGAACAGAGCTTTTCACCGTAGCTGCCTCGGACTTTACTCTGTTGACGACTACTCTCTGTGTTCTGTTAGTGAGGAAATTATAGATCCATCGACCGACTTTTCCTGTTATTCCTTTAGCACGCATTTTGCATGCTATTAAGCCATGGTCACACTTGTCGAAGGCTTTTGCAAAGTCTGTATATATTACATCTGCATTCTTTTTGTCTTCTAGTGCATTTAGGACCTTGTCGTGGTGATCCAATAGTTGAGACAGACAGGAGCGACCTGTTCTAAACCCATGTTGCCCTGGGTTGTGTAACTGATGGGTTTCTAGATGGGTGGTGATCTTGCTTCTTAGGACCCTTTCAAAGATTTTTATGATATGGGATGTTAGTGCTATTGGTCTGTAGTTCTTTGCTGTTGCTTTACTGCCCCCTTTGTGGAGTGGGGCTATGTCTGTTGCTTTTAGTAACTGTGGGACGACCCCCGTGTCCATGCTCCCTCTCCATAAGATGGAAAAGGCTCGTGATAGGGGCTTCTTGCAGTTCTTGATGAACACAGAGTTCCATGAGTCTGGCCCTGGGGCAGAGTGCATGGGCATGTCATTTATCGCCTGTTCGAAGTCATTTGGCGTCAGGATAACATCGGATAGGCTTGTGTTAATCAAATTTTGTGGCTCTCTCATAAAAAATTCATTTTGATCTTCGACTCTCAGTCTGGTTAGCGGCTTGCTAAAAACTGAGTCATATTGGGACTTGATTAGCTCACTCATTTCCTTGCTGTCATCTGTGTAGGACCCATCTTGTTTAAGTAGGGGCCCAATACTGGACCTTGTTCTCGATTTTGATTTGGCATAGGAGAAGAAATACTTTGGGTTTCTTTCGATTTCACTTATGGCTTTTAGTTCTTCCCGCGATTCCTGACTCCTAAAGGATTCTTTTAGCTTAAGTTCGATGCTTGCTATTTCTCTGACCAGTGTCTCCCTACGCATTTCAGATATATTGACCTCTTTTAGCCGTTCTGTAATTCTTTTCCGTCGCCTGTAAAGGGAGCGCCTGTCTCTTTCTATTTTACATCTACCCCTCCTTTTCTTAGAGGAATAAGCCTTGTGCATACATCGAGTGCCACCGAGTTAATTTGTTCTAGGCATAAGTTGGGGTCTGTGTTGCTTAGTATATCTTCCCAGCTTATATCGGTTAGGACTTGGTTTACTTGGTCCCACTTTATGTTTTTGTTATTGAAGTTGAATTTGGTGAATGCTCCCTCGTGACTAGTCTCATTATGGGGGTCTGGGGCTCCGCACATACATGACTGAACCTCAATTATGTTGTGATCTGAGTATATTGTTTTTGATATGGTGACATTTCTTATCAGATCATCATTGTTAGTGAAGATGAGGTCTAGTGTATTCTGCAGTCTAGTAGGCTCTATTATTTGCTGGTTTAAATTGAATTTTGTGCAGAGATTTAAAAGCTCGCGTGAGTGTGAGTTTTCATCAGAGCTGCCTCCTGGTGTTATTACTGCAACAATATTATTTGCTATATTCCTCCATTTTAGGTGCCTTAAGTTGAAATCCCCCAGGAGCAAGATGTTGGGTGCAGGAGCTGGAAGATTTTCCAGACAGTGGTCAATTTTTAACAACTGTTCCTGGAATTGCTGGGATGTTGCATCTGGAGGCTTGTACACTACCACAATGACTAGGTTTTGGTTCTCGACCTTTACTGCTAAAACTTCCACTATATCATTTGAGGCATTAAGCAGTTCTGTGCAAACAAGTGACTCTGCAATGTACAGGCCAACCCCCCCCCCCCTTTTGCCTGTTCACTCTGTCACATCTGTATAGGTTGTAACGTGGGATCCATATTTCGTTGTCCAAGTGATCCTTTATGTGGGTCTCAGTGAAAGCCGCGAACATTGCCTTTGCCTCTGCAAGCAGTCCACAGATGAAAGGTATTTTGTTGTTTGTTGCTGGCTTTAGACCCTGTATATTTGCAAAGAAGAATGTTATCGGACTGGTGGTATTGTTGGTACTGGGGGGGGGGATTTTTTTCCCGGCATTAGTATCTGTATCTGTTGGTTTGGAGTGGAGGCCATCGACTGTGGTTCCACTCCAGGAATGACTGGATTTGGTGTACGATTTCTGCCATTTCCTGCCAGTTTTTTTCCTTCCTGGCACTAAAAGACCTCTCCCTCTTGAGTGGCTGTGGCTACCCAGGTTTTCCTATGGCCTAGATGTTTTGTATCTTTTTGTCCCCTTTAGATGGTATGCCTGGCAACTTAAGTTATAGCACAGTCTTTCCTGTCTGATGTTGTAGTGGCCAGGCTTAGGCTTGGTTACAAGTACTGACTGATGTTGCAGTGGCCAGACTTAGGCTTGGTTACAAGTACTGACTGATGTTGCAGTGGCCAGGCTCAGACTTGGTTACAAGTACTGACTGATGTTGTAGTGGCCAGGCTTAGGCTTGGCTATACTGACTGATGTTATAATGGCCAGGGTTAGGCTTGGTTACAAGTACTGACTGATGTTGTAGTGGCCAGGCTTAGGCTTGGCTACAAGTACTGACTGATGTTATAATGGCCAGGCTTAGGCTTGGTTACAAGTACTGACTGATGTTGTAGTAGCCAGGCTTAGGCTTGGTTACAAGTACTGACTGATGTTGTAGTGGTCAGGCTTAGGCTTGGTTACAAGTACTGACTGATGTTGTAGTGGCCAGGCTTAGGCTTGGTTACAAGTACTTCTGGCAGTTTGGCAGACACACAGATGATGATCAAACTAAATGTAAATTATGTGATCAGGCATATGGTCACTCTCTTGAACACTATGTGCTTAATTGTCCACTTATTGAGGAATACAGAGACAGACAGTATAATAACCTATGTGACATGTCAAGATATCTTATTAATGAAAATAAGATACAAGATATACTAAGCAAATTTCCTAAATTTGCTTGTAACAGATAAGTGAACTGTAGATATGTAAATAAAAACCCATATGTACACCTGTTAACCCTTTTGGGGCTTAGTTCCTGGGCCTTTTGTGTATCCATATGTTCTTGCACTGCCCTGCACAGGATAGATATGTGGTGCACAATAAACTAGGCACTTTGGTGGCAAAATCTGAAATATAATCATTGCCCCCTAGACTGCACTCCGTCTGCGGTCTTCTTTGACCCTCACCGATCTTCATGATATATTACACCTTCATTTCTAAGGCAGAAACAACAAAGATATTATATAATAAATACATTTCCATGGAAGTTTTTAAAGTTTAGAATTTTGTTTTAGTTCTACCAAAATAAGTTTTCTATGTAGTTTCTGTACAGCCAAATTTTCTTTCATTTTCTATTTTCTTGGCTAACTTTGATAATAATAATAATAATAATAAAAATAATAATAATAATAATAATAATAATAATAATAATAATAATAATAATAATAATAATAATAATAATAATAATAATAATAATAATAATAATAATAATAATAAATTTATTTCTACATGTACAAGGTATACAGACCATAGTTGACATCACTGACATACTACTATGTATATAGAAAGCTGCTTGTTATGCTGAGTATTTGCCGTAAATTAGGTCAGTTTTGTCCCAGGATGCGACCCACACCAGTCCACTAACACCCAGGTACAATTTTAGTGATAGGTGAACATTGACAAACAGTGTAAGGAAACACGCCCAATGATTCTACCTTCGCCGGGAATCGAACCCGGACTTTTGCCGTGTGAAGCGAGAGATTTAGCCACCAGGCGACGGGGCACCGTGTCCATCCTTCTAGCTAAGACTGGTCATCTTTCTAGCTAAGACTGGTCATTCTTCTAGCTATGACTGGCCATCTTTCTAGCTAAGACTGACCATCCATTTAGCTAAGACTGGTCATCCTTCTTGCCAAGACTTGCCATCCTTCTAGCTAAGACTGGTCATCCTTCTTGCTAAGACTGGCAATCCTTCTAGCTAAGACTGACCATCCATTTAGCTAAGACTGACCATCCTTCCTTCTAGCTAAGACTAGCCATCCTTCTAGCTAAGACTAGCCATCCTTTTAGCTAAGACTGGTCATCCTTCTAGCTAAGACTTGCCATCCTTCTAGCTAAGACTGTCCATCCTGCATCTTTATTTGTAACGTATCGCCAGCCAGTGGCTTTATCAATGTAAGGACTTCATGTGAAGACCGTAGAACTATTCACAAAAGACGAGGTAATTAATCCCTCAGACTTGTGGCTGGTGAAGAGCACCGTAGTCTTGAAGACTCTGAAGCACTGGCAGGAAGATTGGTGCTTATATACTGACGTCAGGTGAGGGAGGTGTAGCAGACGATGACATTGTCACTGGTAGGTGGGATCTACCAGTGGCAGTAGGTCATACCCGAGGGATGGGCCAGTGGAAGGAGGTCATCATACCCGAGGGACGGGCCAGTGGAAGGAGGTCATCATACCCGAGGGACGGGCCAGTGGAAGGAGGTCATCATACCCGAGGGACGGGCCAGTGGAAGGAGGTCATCATACCCGAGGGACGGGCCAGTGGAAGGAGGTCATCATACCCGAGGGATGGGCCAGTGGAAGGAGGTCTTATCCGAGGGACGGGCCAGGAGTAAGCACGAAGGTTGTGGAGTTGTCCTCTGTACCAAGATTCCATGATGTTCCTGTGTCTGACAAGTTGTATATAGTTATACAGTGTTCATATTATGTCCGTGTCTTGTATTAATAATAATATCTTTATTTACTACAAGTACATGTACAGGGTATACAGTCCTAGCTGATAACAATGACATACTACTATATAGAAACTCCCTTGTTATGCTCTGCATTTCGGGCAAATTAGATCAGTGTCCCAGGATGCGACCCACACCAGTCGACTAACACCCAGGTACCCATTTTACTGATGGGGAACATAGACAACAGGTGGAAAGAAACACGTCCAATGTTTCTACTCTGGCTGGGAATCGAACCCAGGCCCTCACCGTGTGAAGCGAGAGCGTTAGCCACCAGGCCACATGTGTCTAATTCTTCATTGTGTGGGTATTGTATACTGTTCATGTACAGCATGTACTCACCTAACTGTGGTTGCAGGGGTCGATCCATAGCTCCTGGCCCCGCCTCCTCACTGGTCGCTACTAGATCCACGCTCTCTCCCTGCTCCGGGAGCTTCATCATGCCTCTTCTTAAAGCTATGTATGAATCCTGCCTCCACTACATCACTCTCCAGAGTGTTCCGCTTCCTGACAACTCTATAACTGAAGAAATACTTCCTAACATCCCTTTGACTCATCTGAGTCCAAGGGTCCCATCTCTGGAACATCCTCTCTTTGTGTCATATCATCTTGTCAGTATACCTGGAGTATACCTGGAGTATACCAGGAGAGGGTTTCGGGAGTCAACGTCCCCGCGGCTCGGTCTGAGACCAGGCCTCGTGGTGGATCAAGGTCTGATCAACCAGGCTGTTATTGCTGGCAGCATCCAAACTGACGTATCATATTCACTCCATCTCTTCCCGGAGAGCTGCAACACAACACGGCACAATACAATAAACATCTCTTTGAAACTATACAGTGTGTTCGACTCAGTCTTTTTGGGAACTCCATGCAAATAAATGGCCCTAAAATTTTGCTGTGCTCTTTCAGATGCAAATATCCCTCACTGAATGACTCTGTAATATTTTGACTACCGCCCACGCCATGGTGCTGGATGTATGATTATAGAATTTAACTAATTTTGGCCCACATTTGGGGAACATATTTTCGCCTGAACGTCCGGAAAGTAATGCATCAGGCGGTATACAGATGATGAGCAGTTAAGAGAGGGAAAACGTGTGACGAGGTTTAGGTCCCACCTGGATCACTGGTAAACCACAATGAAGCAAGAGGGAAAGAAGGCTAGAATGTGTTTGAGAGGCGGAGGAAAAGGGAATTGTAATGGTAATAGAAGTAGAGATGATGGTAATGGTGTTGATGGTGGGTATAGAATAGCGGCAGAAGTGATAGTATTAATAGTAGTAGTAGTAGTAGTAATAGTAGTAGTAGTAGCAGCAGCAATAGTAGTAGTAAGCAGCAACACTAGTAGTAGTAGTAATAGTAAGCAGCAGCAGTGGTAGTAGTAGTAGTAGTAGTAGTAGTAGTAGCAGTAGTAGTTGTTAAGGAAGCAACACTTTCCTATTTTTATTGCATGGTGGGCGGTAGGTGGTCAGTCCCACCTCCAACTTTCCGTCTCTGCTACTCCCAGCGATATATTCACCAATATGCTACTGGAAAAAAAAGCCTGTAATCCAGGCCAAACGTTTCGACAATACAATTAACCAAGTGCTGCAGAACTTTCATACCTTAGAAGTACAGTTCAATAGGTCCTTAACAACCCCAGGACTCGATACGGCGCCCTGCTGCTGGAATCACGGCGCATGGGGGACATATCAAATACATCCCTACCAGTCATATTCTTTATGCTCTGAACAAAGTTTCTTTCCCGGACACTGGAAAGCGGGGCTCCATATGACGTAAGCTAATAGTGGCCCTGTAAAGCAGAGCAAAGGGAAAATAAACAAGACAGAATGTTCTGGGTTTTACTTGCGCCTTCCTGTTGTTATGTTGGTCTTTATATATTATTATTATTATCAACCCATTGCCCCTTCAAGGCGCACTCGAGACATATAATAAGCACAGCCAATAGTCAACTGCCTTCCACTTTATTTAAAATTTCATTCCGGGCAGTGGAAGGCCGGACTCGATACGGCGCATGCCGTGAAAGGCCCTATGAACCCAAACAACAACAAGACTTTTTCCTCTAGCAGCCAGAGCCTTTATACCCAGCGGAACCAACACAGGAAAATGATAAGATCGCAATAAGTTTTCCTGGACTTCTAAGTGAACTTTGTGTCGTGGACGAGGAGGTTCTTGTTCAGGTTCTGTGCGGGAGTTTATTGTTGTTGTTTGTAGTGACGTGTGATGCGTCAGAACCAGAATAACAGTGAAATTAAGTACTGGCCAGGGAGGCGTGGCCAGGTACAACACTACCTGGTGCAACACTACCTGGTACAACACTACCTGGTACAACACTACCTGGTGTAACACTACCTGGTACAACACTACCTGGTACAACACTACCTGGTGCAACACTACCTGGTACAACACTACCTGGTACAACACTACCTGGTACAACACTACCTGGTGCAACACTACCTGGTACAACACTACCTGGTACAACACTACCTGGTACAACACTACCTGGTGCAACACTACCTGGTACAACACTACCTGGTACAACACTACCTGGTACAACACTACCTGGTACAACACTACCTGGTACAACACTACCTGGTACAACACTACCTGGTACAACACTACCTGGTACAACACTACCTGGTGCAACACTACCTGGTACAACACTACCTGGTACAACACTACCTGGTACAACACTACCTGGTACAACACTACCTGGTACAACACTACCTGGTGCAACACTACCTGGTACAACACTACCTGGTACAACACTACCTGGTACAACACTACCTGGTACAACACTACCTGGTGCAACACTACCTGGTGCAACACTACCTGGTGCAACACTACCTGGTACAACACTACCTGGGTACCTGGTACAACACTACCTGGTGGTACAACACTACCTGGTACAACACTACCTGGTGCAACACTACCTGGTACAACACTACCTGGTACAACACTACCTGGTACAACACTACCTGGTGCAACACTACCTGGTGCAACACTACCTGGTGCAACACTACCTGGTACAACACTACCTGGTGCAACACTACCTGGTGCAACACTACCTGGTGCAACACTACCTGGTACAACACTACCTGGTGCAACACTACCTGGTGCAACACTACCTGGTGCAACACTACCTGGTACAACACTACCTGGTGCAACACTACCTGGTACAACACTACCTGGTGCAACACTACCTGGTGCAACACTACCTGGTACAACACTACCTGGTACAACACTACCTGGTACAACACTACCTGGTGCAACACTACCTGGTGCAACACTACCTGGTACAACACTACCTGGTACAACACTACCTGGTACAACACTACCTGGTGCAACACTACCTGGTACAACACTACCTGGTACAACACTACCTGGTACAACACTACCTGGTACAACACTACCTGGTACAACACTACCTGGTGCAACACTACCTGGTGCAACACTACCTGGTACAACACTACCTGGTGCAACACTACCTGGTACAACACTACCTGGTACAACACTACCTGGTACAACACTACCTGGTACAACACTACCTGGTACAACACTACCTGGTACAACACTACCTGGTTCAACACTACCTGGTTCAACACTACCTGGTGCAACACTACCTGGTACAACACTACCTGGTACAACACTACCTGGTACAACACTACCTGGTACAACACTACCTGGTACAACACTACCTGGTACAACACTACCTGGTACAACACTACCTGGTACAACACTACCTGGTGCAACACTACCTGGTACAACACTACCTGGTACAACACTACCTGGTACAACACTACCTGGTGCAACACTACCTGGTACAACACTACCTGGTACAACACTACCTGGTACAACACTACCTGGTGCAACACTACCTGGTACAACACTACCTGGTACAACACTACCTGGTACAACACTACCTGGTACAACACTACCTGGTACAACACTACCTGGTGCAACACTACCTGGTACAACACTACCTGGTACAACACTACCTGGTACAACACTACCTGGTACAACACTACCTGGTACAACACTACCTGGTGCAACACTACCTGGTACAACACTACCTGGTACAACACTACCTGGTGCAACACTACCTGGTGCAACACTACCTGGTACAACACTACCTGGTGCAACACTACCTGGTGCAACACTACCTGGTACAACACTACCTGGTACAACACTACCTGGTACAACACTACCTGGTACAACACTACCTGGTACAACACTACCGGGTACAACACTACCTGGTACAACACTACCTGGTACAACACTACCTGGTACAACACTACCTGGTACAACACTACCTGGTGCAACACTACCTGGTACAACACTACCTGGTACAACACTACCGGGTACAACACTACCTGGTACAACACTACCTGGTACAACACTACCTGGTACAACACTACCTGGTGCAACACTACCTGGTACAACACTACCGGGTACAACACTACCTGGTACAACACTACCTGGTACAACACTACCTGGTACAACACTACCTGGTGCAACACTACCTGGTACAACACTACCTGGTACAACACTACCTGGTACAACACTACCTGGTACAACACTACCTGGTGCAACACTACCTGGTGCAACACTTCCTGGTACAACACTACCTGGTGCAACACTACCTGGTACAACACTACCTGGTACAACACTACCTGGTGCAACACTACCTGGTGCAACACTACCTGGTACAACACTACCTGGTACAACACTACCTGGTGCAACACTACCTGGTGCAACACTACCTGGTACAACACTACCTGGTACAACACTACCTGGTGCAACACTACCTGGTGCAACACTTCCTGGTACAACACTACCTGGTGCAACACTACCTGGTACAACACTACCTGGTACAACACTACCTGGTGCAACACTACCTGGTACAACACTACCTGGTACAACACTACCTGGTACAACACTACCTGGTACAACACTACTTGGTGCAACACTACCTGGTACAACACTACCTGGTACAACACTACCTGGTGCAATACTACCTGGTACAACACTACCTGGTACAACACTACCTGGTGCAACACTACCTGGTACAACACTACCTGGTACAACACTACCTGGTACAATACCTGGTACAACACTTCCTGGTGCAACACTACCTGGTGCAACACTACATGGTACAACACTACCTGGTACAACACTACCTGGTACAACACTACCTGGTACAACACTACATGGTACAACACTACCTGGTGAAACACTACCTGGTACAACACTACCTGGTACAACACTACCTGGTGCAACACTACCTGGTACAACACTACCTGGTACAACACTACCAGGTACAACACTACCTGGTACAAAACTACCTGGTACAACACTACCTGGTACAACACTACCTGGTACAACACTACCTGGTACAACACTACCTGGTACAACACTACCTGGTACAACACTTCCTGGTACAACACTTCCTGGTGCAACACTACCTGGTGCAACACTACCTGGTACAACACTACCTGGTGCAACACTTCCTGGTACAACACTTCCTGGTGCAACACTACCTGGTGCAACACTACCTGGTGCAACACTACCAGGTACAACACTACCTGGTGCAACGCTACCTGGTACAACACTACCTGGTACAACACTACCTGGTACAACATTTCCTGGTACAACACTACCTGGTACAACACTACCTGGTACAATGCTACCTGGTACAACACTACCTGGTACAACACTACCTGGTACAATACCTGGTGCAACACTACCTGGTACAACACTACCTGGTGCAACACTACCTGGTACAACACTACCTGGTACAACACTACCTGGTACAACACTACCTGGTACAACACTCCCTAGTCCAACAGTCCCTGGTACAACACTACTTGGTACAACAATATGTGGTACAACACCCCTTGTACAGCACTACCTGGTACAAGACTCCTTGGTACAAAACCCTAGTACAACACTACATGGTACAACTCTACTCAGTATAAAACTACCTGGTTCAACACTACCTGGTTCAACTCTACCTGGTACAACACTACCTGGTACAACACTACTTGGTACAACACTCCCTGGTACAACTCTCTGGTACAATGCTACCTGGTAAAACTCTACTTGGTACAACACTCCCTGGTACACCACTTCCTAGTACAACACTACCTTTTACAACACTCTGGTACAGTGCTACCTGGTACAACACTACCTGGTACAAATCAGTGCAACACTACCTGGTACAATACTACCCAGTACAACAGTACCTGGTACAACCCTCTTTGATACAACTTCCTGGTACAATACCTGGTACAACACTCCCTGGTATCACTCACACAGATACAACACTCCCAGGTACAACACACCAGGGTACAACGCTCCTAGGTACAACACACCCTGGTACAACACTCCCAGGTACAACACACCCTGGTACCACACTCCCAGGTACAACACTCCCTGGTAGAACACTCCCATGTACAATACACCCTGGTAGAGCACTCCCAGGTACAACACATCTTGGTAGAACACTCCCAGGTAGAACACTCCCAGGTACAACACTCTCTGGTACAACACTCCCAGGTACAACACTCCCTGGTACAACACTCCCAGGTACTTACATTAATTTGGTCAAATTATTGGCAAGTGCTAACCTATCTTAACTTAGCCTAAGCTATGCTATCTTAACCTAAAATAAACACAAATTATATTTTCTATACCTACTTCATAATTATATTATAAATTCCTGAAGAGTCTAAAATAAATGTGCACTTAGTGCTTGAGACTGAGAAAAAGTTATTGTTTTTTTTTTTATTAACACATCGGCCACTTCCCACCAAGGTAGGGTAGCCACTATCATCATCCTTCACTCCACTGTCTTGCCAGAGGTGCACTCACACTTCAGTTATAAATTTGCAACATTAATACCCCTCCTTGAGAGTGCAGACACTGTACTTCCCATCTCCAAGACTTAAGTCAAGCCTGCCAGTTTCTCTGAATCCCTTCATAAATGTTACCTTGCTCACACTCCAACAGCACATCAAGTCCTAAAATCCATTTGTCTCAATATGCTCATATCTAACACTCTCATGCATGCCTGCTGGAAGTCCAAGCCCCTCGCACACAAAACCTCCTTTACCCCTTCCTTCCAACCTTTCCTAGGCCTTCCCTCCACTACAGATTAATACACTCTCCAAGTCATTCTATTTTGTTCCACCTTCTCTACATGTCCAAACCACCTCAACAACCCCTTCTCAGCCCTCTGGATAATAGTTTTGGTAATCCCGCACATCCTCCTAATTTCCAAACTACAAATTCTCTGCATTATATTCACACCACACATTGCTCTCAGACATGACATCTCCACTGCCTCCAGCTTTCTTGTTTCACCATTCACCACCTATGTTTCACACCCATACAAGAGTGTTAGTATAACTATACTCTCATACATTTCCCTGTTTGCTTCCATGGACAAAGTTCTTTGTCTCCACAGACTCCTAAGTGCACCACTCACTTTTTCCACTCATCAGTTCTATGATTCACCTCATCTTTCATAGACCCATCTGTGGATACATCCACTCCTAAATATCTGATCATACGTTGGTTTGCGTGCAGCCAGCAGCAACAGCCATGACCCCCGAAACTCTCTCCATCCACTCCTAAATATCTGAATACATTCACCTCCTCTATACTCTCTCCCTCCAATCTGATATCCAATCTTTCATCAACTAATTTTTTTGTTATCCTCATCACCTTGCTCTTTGCTATAAATATTCACTTTTAATTTTCTTCTTTTATATACCCTACCCAACTCATCCACCAACTTCTGCAACCTCTCTTCAGAATCTCCCAAAAGCACAGTGTCATCAGCAAAGAGCAACTGTAACAACTCCTTTATCTTTTAACTCCACACCTCTTGCCAACACCTGCGCATTCACTTCGCTTACAACCCCATCTGTAAATATATTGACCAACCACGGTGACATCACAAATTTTTGTCTAAGGCTTACTTTTAATGAGAAATGATCTCCCTCTCTCCTACATACTCTAACCTGAGCCTCACTATCCTCATAAAAACTCTTCAGTGCTTTCAGTAACCTACCTCCTATCCCATACATTTGTCTGGTGCAGAAATGGGTGATAATCTGCACACCAGCTTTTTGTTGGGTTACTAATGGTTTAAGATAATTAGTCGTAGTAGATCCCCAGGCATAATAAATACCGTTTGTGATTAGGGAGTGGTATATTGTAAGTAGTGTCATTTAGGGTACATAGTACCGTATCTTGGAGAGGATATTTTGGAGACGTACTTGGCTGTGTGTTGGATGTGGAAATGGAATTTAAGGTTGCAGTCAAGGTGAGGATCTAAAAATTTGCCCTCAGTGTGTCATGTAATGGGGAAACTATTGATCAATATGTTAAGTTGGATATTTAAAGCTCTGTTTCCAAACAGCATGTAGTAGGTTTTGTCTATATTGAGTGTGAGTTTGTTGGTTGTCATCCATGTACGTGTAGATGTTTTTGGTAGCTCATTAACGGTGTTACTGAGTGGTTGAATTTGAGTGGGAGAAGATGTAAGTAGTGTCATTTGTGAATAGAACAGGTTTAAGGAGATAAGATGCATTGGGGAGATCACTGATGTAAATGAGAAAGAGCAGAGGACCAAAGACACTGCCTTGAGGCACTCCTATGCTTACAGGCTGAGTAGACAATGTTACACTGTTTGTGGAGACATGCTGGTATCTGTTGCTAAGATAAAATTTTAGGTATGCAAGAGTATGTCCTTTGACCCCATAATGTTCTAGTTTAAGGTGCAAGATATTGTGATCCACTGTGTTGAATGCTTTCCACAGGTCAGTGAAGAATTCCAGAGGATATTCATTTTTTCAAGTGCTGCATAATGATATAATAATAATACTAATCCTCAATAGGGAAGTGGAGAAGAATCCTCCATAAGCCATCTGTATCATAAGAGATACTAAAATGACAGGAGCAAGGTACTAGTAACTGCTTCTGTATGAACTACAGCATGTGAAAAGAAACTGTACGACTGTTCTTTTTCAGGTCGCCCTGTGTTGGTGGGAGATGGCCGGTGTGTTAAAAATAATAAAAATAATTTATAATTGTTCTTAGCCTGTATTATCCTCCTCACCCTTATTACTCAGCACAAAACTATGGGGGTTTAGTGCTTTCTATGACTAACAACAAAAACAGCAGAATTGAACAACAACAACAGCTACTAATAATAATAGCAAAAGCTACAACAACCACAACCAACAATGTTAATAATTTGCTGTAAAATTAATTTTCATATGATTTCAGTGATGCAAAATTTTTGTTTTAGAGAACTTTAAAAAAAAAAATTCATACGAGCTTTTGTTGTCCATTTCTTTTTTTTTTTCAGAAAGTTTCTTTTGAGTGGATAATGGAGTAGAGAAATAGAGAGTAGTGAAGGTAGACTTAGACTAGACATAATATCTGCCTATCAGGAACATGACTGCCCCAACAGCAGCAGCAGTGTCACCAACATCACTGGTGGAACTCTCTGTCTCGTGCAGGTAAGCTGATGAAACACTGACACTGTAATGCTTAGTCTTTATTCCATGCTTTTTTAAGACTAAAATATTAAAACTACTAAAATACTAGAAGCTTGATGTAATGCACTGATGGGGGAGGGGGGTCCCAGGGGGGCCCCAGTGTTTGTTATGCTAAAAAATGAGAAAAAACTGTACCAAAAATAGTATTGTTTTTACAACTTAGTTATGTTACAATAAGCATTAAAAATACATGAGTTAAAAGTGTAATTTACTTGATGGATTTTGTCCATTATTTGAAAAATTTGTTATATTTTGACACGACTGGACGTTCTTTGCATATACAGTCATGTCATCAACACAGTGGACTAAGTCTGTGTTATCAGGTGTTTGTGTCCAGTAGTCAGTCAGTTAAGTGAACTACAACCTCTTAATCTAAACTCTCAGAGTAACGGATTTTTTGGCTCCAGTGGGCACCCCTCTTTCCAGAGTAATCTCTTTTATCAGATGTTTACTGTACTGTATTAGTTTGGCCAAAATGCACTGCATATTACTGGCTTTTGTGCCTACCAGTGTTTTATTGCATGTAAACTGTTGTTTTTTGTACCACACAAAAAAAATAAAAATTTGTATGTGAATACAGTAGGTTACTTTTGTGTTTCGTCTGTTATTTTTTAAGATGACTGATTTAAAGGCCATTCAGACAATCCCCCATTAGTGTATTACACTGAGGGTTGACTATGTGCTCATCTTCCACTTCTTGTGAACAGCTTTTAAAATTACCGCTCAGTTTTTTATTGCATTATCTATGCAGTCTGTGCATAAAAATATTTGCCACGAAAGAAATTTGAAAAGAGGAATAAAACACAGAAAGAGTTTAATGTCCAATAACCAGACACATCAGTGTCTGGTTATTGGACACATCAGTGTCTGGTTATTGGACACATCAATGTCTGGTTATTGGACACATCAGTGTCTGGTTATTGGACACATCAGTGTCTGGTTATTGGACACATCAGTGTCTGGTTATTGGACACATCAGTGTCTGGTTATTGAACACATCAATGTCAGGTCATTGGACACATCAATGTCTGGTTATTGGACACATCAGTGTCTGGTTATTGGACACATCAGTGTCTGGTTATTGAACACATCAATGTCTGGTTATTGGACACATCAATGTCTGGTTATTGGACACATCAATGTCAGGTCATTGGACACATCAGTGTCTGGTTATTGGACACATCAATGTCTGGTTATTGGACACATCAGTGTCTGGTTATTGGACACATCAGTGTCTGGTTATTGGACACATCAGTGTCTGGTTATTGGACACATCAGTGTCTGGTTATTGGACACATCAGTGTCTGGTTATTGGACACATCAATGTCAGGTCATTGGACACATCAGTGTCTGGTTATTGGACACATCAATGTCTGGTTATTGGACACATCAGTGTCTGGTTATTGGACACATCAGTGTCTGGTTATTGGACACATCAGTGTCTGGTTATTGGACACATCAGTGTCTGGTTATTGGACACATCAGTGTCTGGTTATTGGACACATCAGTGTCTGGTTATTGGACACATCAATGTCAGGTCATTGGACACATCAGTGTCTGGTTATTGGACACATCAATGTCTGGTTATTGGACACATCAGTGTCTGGTTATTGGACACATCAATGTCTGGTTATTGGACACATCAATGTCTGGTTATTGGACACATCAGTGTCTGGTTATTGGACACATCAGTGTCTGGTTATTGGACACATCAGTGTCTGGTTATTGGACACATCAGTGTCTGGTTATTGGACACATCAGTGTCTGGTTATTGGACACATCAGTGTCTGGTTATTGGACACATCAGTGTCTGGTTATTGGACACATCAGTGTCTGGTTATTGGACACATCAGTGTCTGGTTATTGGACACATCAATGTCTGGTTATTGGACACATCAGTGTCTGGTTATTGGACACATCAGTGTCTGGTTATTGAACACATCAATGTCTGGTTATTGGACACATCAATGTCTGGTTATTGGACACATCAATGTCAGGTCATTGGACACATCAGTGTCTGGTTATTGGACACATCAATGTCTGGTTATTGAACACATCAATGTCAGGTCATTGGACACATCAGTGTCTGGTTATTGGACACATCAATGTCTGGTTATTGAACACATCAATGTCAGGTCATTGGACACATCAGTGTCTGGTTATTGGACACATCAATGTCTGGTTATTGGACACATCAATGTCTGGTTATTGGACACATCAATGTCTGGTTATTGGACACATCAGTGGTTATTGGACACATCAATGTCTGGTTATTGGACACATCAATGTCTGGTTATTGGACACATCAATGTCTGGTTATTGGACACATCAATGTCTGGTTATTGGACACATCAGTGTCTGGTTATTGGACACATCAATGTCTGGTTATTGGACACATCAATGTCTGGTTATTGGACACATCAGTGTCTGGTTATTGGACACATCAATGTCTGGTTATTGGACACATCAATGTCTGGTTATTGGACACATCAATGTCTGGTTATTGGACACATCAATGTCTGGTTATTGGACACATCAGTGTCTGGTTATTGGACACATCAATGTCTGGTTATTGGACACATCAGTGTCTGGTTATTGGACACATCAATGTCAGGTCATTGGACACATCAGTGTCTGGTTATTGGACACATCAGTGTCTGGTTATTGGACACATCAATGTCAGGTCATTGGACACATCAATGTCAGGTCATTGGACACATCAGTGTCTGGTTATTGGACACATCAGTGTCTGGTTATTGGACACATCAATGTCAGGTTATTGGACACATCAGTGTCTGGTTATTGGACACATCAATGTCTGGTTATTGGACACATCAATGTCTGGTTATTGGACACATCAATGTCTGGTTATTGGACACATCAATGTCTGGTTATTGGACACATCAATGTCTGGTTATTGAACACATCAATGTCAGGTCATTGGACACATCAGTGTCTGGTTATTGGACACATCAATGTCAGGTCATTGGACACATCAGTGTCTGGTTATTGGACACATCAATGTCTGGTTATTGGACACATCAATGTCTGGTTATTGGACACATCAATGTCTGGTTATTGAACACATCAATGTCAGGTCATTGGACACATCAGTGTCTGGTTATTGGACACATCAATGTCTGGTTATTGGACACATCAGTGTCTGGTTATTGGACACATCAGTGTCTGGTTATTGGACACATCAATGTCAGGTCATTGGACACATCAGTGTCTGGTTATTGGACACATCAATGTCTGGTTATTGGACACATCAGTGTCTGGTTATTGGACACATCAATGTCAGGTCATTGGACACATCAATGTCTGGTTATTGGACACATCAATGTCTGGTTATTGGACACATCAGTGTCTGGTTATTGGACACATCAATGTCTGGTTATTGGACACATCAATGTCTGGTTATTGGACACATCAATGTCTGGTTATTGGACACATCAATGTCAGGTCATTGGACACATCAATGTCTGGTTATTGGACACATCAATGTCAGGTCATTGGACACATCAATGTCTGGTTATTGGACCTCTGTCTTTCATTATTTGTTTTTTTTTTATTCTTTCTACTCGGTACACTATCACCAGCAAATTTTTTTTTTATTTTATTGCACACCAAAGATATTTACAGAGACACATACAGCAATGTGAGCATTGTACATACTTGAAATGAAAGTTTTTGTGCTTGTGCTAGTTTAATTTCTAGAAAAATGCTGTGAACACCACAAGCTTGGCAGGAAGTACAGTTTTTAAGACAGTTAAATTATAATTGGGTGGTTCATTTGAACTGTGATGTCGATACTTTTCTGGGAAGACAGCTGAAGGTCGGGTAATGTTGTATGTGTCTGTCTTCTTCAGGTAACCCAAACAAGACAGATCCATGGCCGTTCTGTTCAAAAAAGGAATATTTAAAGTTTGTTTGAATGGAAAATATTTTCTGAATGAGGGGAGAATGAGTGTTAGTACAGTGGACCCCCGTTTAACGATATTTTTTCATTCCAGAAGTATGTTCAGGTGCCAGTACTGACCGAATTTGTTCCCGTAAGGAATATTGTGAAGTAGATTAGTCCATTTCAGACCCCCAAACATACACATACAAACGCACTTACATAAATACACTTACATAATTGGTCGCATTGGGAGGTGATCGTTAAGCGGGGGTCCACTGTATTATACACTGCATTGAAAGTGACTCAGAAGGCTTTGCTTGGTGAATCCTCAGGCTGCAGCAGAGAGCTTCACTTATTAGATCCTTCATCTCAAAGCAGGGAGCTTGTAGGCCATTAATTGTATACAATACAGGCAAGTTGATTAAGAAAAGATTAAATTCAATTAACAAGGTATGTCGATGGTAATAATTTATAATAATAATAACTTATAATAATAAATTTTGAGGTAGTAGGTTGGTAGACAGCAACCACCCAGGGAGGTACTACCGTCCTGCCAAGTGAGTGTAAAATGGAAACCTGTAATTGTTTTACATGATGGTAGGATTGCTGGTGTCTTTTATCTGCCTCATAAACATGCAAGATTTCAGGTATGTCTTGCTACTTCTGCTTACACTTAGGTCACACTACACATACATGTACAAGCATATATGTATATACACACACCACTCTGGGTTTTCTTTTATTTACTTTCTAGTTTTTGTTCTTGTTTATTTCCTCTTATCTCCATGAGGAAGTGGAACAGAATTCTTCCTCCGTAAGCCATGCGTGTCGTAAGAGGCGACTAAAATGCCGGGAGCAAGGGGCTAGTAACCCCTTCTCCTGTTCAAATTACTTAATTTAAAAACAAAAACTTTCATTTTTCTTTTATGGCCACCCTGGCAATATAAACACAAATGCAGTATAATGTGATCCTTTATTGACTACGTTTCGCCCACACAGTGGGCTTTTTCAAGTCACAAACAGAACTACCTGGGGTGGAAGGAACGCGAGTATATATAGTCCGGCTGAGGTCAGGTGAAGAATGCTGCATCTGATGATGTACCGAGTGGGGTTATAGAGTCTAAAAACTTGGGTAGCTGGGAAAGGAGATTGGATAAGTTGTGAGCAGACCTTCTACAGTGTTCGCAACATCAACATCAGGAACAAGAAACTTTCCAGCCTTGACGTGACTTCCCTATTCACCAAAGTACCTTCTACACAAGCCATCGATCTCTTGCGCAGAAAAATTGACGATTCACTTGATCTTCCCATTCCAGCCAGCGATTTCATCGACCTTGTTGAACTATGTGTTGGCTTTACGTGTTTCTCTTTCGAAAATCACCTCTTTCAGCAGACTTTTGGACTACCCATGGGTTCGCCACTCAGTGCAGTCCTGGCGAACCTATACATGGAACATCTAGAAGCCGAATGTTTCTCCACCATTATTCCTTCGTCTGTCACCTGGCTCCGTTATGTTGACGACATTCTCCTCATAACTCCTAAACGCTTTAACGTTCAAGCTCTCCAAGACAAGCTCAACCAGGTCGAGCCTTCAATCCAGTTCACACTTGAAGAAGAAGTCGACAACACTCTTCCTTTCCTTGATGTCCTGCTCTGCAAAGCTGACCACGAACTTCGTTTTAAAGTCTATCGAAAACCCACCAACCAAAACGATCTTCTCCACTTCTACTCTCACCACGACACCAAAACCAAACGTGGTGTAATTATAGGCTTCTTCCTGCGTGCACTCAGAATCTGCAGCAACGAGTTCCTTGAGGAAGAATGCACTATAATTGAACAAATATTTTCTAAACTCCACTATCCTCGTCACTTCATCAGAGACTGCAGACGGCGAGCATTAAACATCTTCAACACACCCAGAGAAGACACTGCCGAGAAGAGATACATAGTCCTTCCCACCAACTCCATTGCCAAACATGTTTCCAACATTTTTGCCAAAACATCATTCCAAGTATCTACCTCCACAACCACGACCATCAAGGACATCACCAGTAGTAGGCGGGACAAGCCTCCATCCTCTGCAGGGGTATACATAATCCCTTGTAATGACTGCAACAAGTTATACGTGGGCGAAACATCAAGGGACCTCCAAACACGTATTTCAGAACACCAATACGCAAGCAGGTCTGACGACACAAGGAATGCCTGCGTACAACACCGTAATTCACACAACCACTTGATAAACTACAGAAACTCAAGACTTATCGCCACAGAAGACAACACTCAATACCGAAGAATCCTGGAATCATCACTCATTTCTATATCCGACAACTTCAACCAGAATAGTGGCTTCTATAACATAGCTGAACCACTTGCCAAGAAACTTCTTCATCGCTATCCCACATAAGAACACTGTAGAAGGTCTGCTCACAAACTTATCCAATCTCCTTTCCAAGCTACCCAAGTTTTTAGATTCTATAACCCCACTCGGTACATCATCAGATGCAGCATTCTTCACCTGACCTCAGCCGGACTATATATACTCGCGTTCCTTCCACCCCAGGTAGTTCTGTTTGTGACTTGAAAAAGCCCACTGTGTGGGCGAAATGTAGTCAATAAAGGATCACATTATACTGCATTTGTGTTTATATTGCCATTGTGTCGGTATTTTATACCATTTATTTCTATGGCCACCCTGCCTTGGTGGGATACGGCCGGTTTGTTGAAAAAAAACAAATTTATAACTAATTTATAATAATTTATAATAATAATAATAATAATAATAATAATAATAATTTATAACAATAATTTGTAATAATAATAAATAATTCGCTCTGGAGCACTTTAAATGTCATACATATTTTGTATAGGTTTGGTAGCTGACATTTAAAGCACTCCAGAGCAATTATTATTATTTATTATTATTATTATTATTATTATTATTATTATTATTATTATTATCGTCGACATACCATGTTCACTGAGTTTAATTATTTCTTAACCTGCCAAAATACACAGAGAATGTAAACACACATACGAACACACCAGCTAACCCCTTTACTGTGAACTTCTTTTGCACTTCTTCCATTTTCCTCTTGTTTTTCCTCTTCCAAGTGCTGCTGCACTTCTAACTCTATCTTCTACTATGGGGTGCACAGTAAAGTACAAATTTATAGACGAAATATATGTAGTCTTGGAGATTGCTTGATGCTGAGATGCATCACTAACCCCTTCACAATGAACTTCTTTTGTACTATACTACTTCCATTTTCCTGTTTTCATCTTCCAAGAGGAAAAACAACAGGAAATTTGTACATATATGTAGTCTTGGAGGCTGGGAAAGCTAGTGTACTGAGTGACTGTAGGAAGGAGATTGAGATGCTTGATGCTGAGACGCTGCACTGCCCGTTCATGAACTTAAGTTCTCGTGCAGTACACAATAATGACTCATCAGAGAGCCCATCATAACTGAGTTGTCGGTAATGAGTATGTCGGTAAGTGAGGAGAGGCTGTAGTGATTAAATACCTGAGCAAACATCAAGTCGCAATTTACTATATGAAGTATTTCAATTTAGCACAATTTAAAACGATGGTATTGAAATAATTGTAAGTTTGAAGTAATGAGTAAATAGTTGAGCAATCATCGAGCACAATATACAATAATGAAATTGAAACAGTTTGAAGTTTGAAGTAAATGATCAAATAGTTGAGCAGTCATCAATTATTTAGGAGTTTGTTGAGTAACTGATAGATGTTAAGTAAGGCATTTTTCTGGTTAATTTTTTTTTTTTGTGATGAGGTGATTTCTAAGTACAGTGGATCCCCGCTTAACGATCACCTCCCAATGCGACCAATTATGTAAGTGTATTTATGTAAGTGCGCTTGTACATGTATGTTTGGGGGTCTGAAATGGACTAATCTACTTCACAATATTCCTTATGGGAACAAATTCGGTCAGTACTGGCACCTGAACATACTTCTGGAATGAAAAAAATATCGTTAACCGGGGGTCCATTGTACAGTGGAACCTCAAAAATCGAACGTATCACATATCGAACGTTTCGAAAATAGGACCATTTTTTCGGACAAACTGTGTCCCTATTATCAAACGCGCCCCTATTTTTGGACCGCCGGGTACGGGACCTGTCTGCCGCCCGCTCTGTCTGTGTCCTTAAATTGATTTGCTGGCTGGGGCCCTTTGGTGTGTTCTGGCAATGAATTCTAGATCTTCAGGCCTTTTATGTGTATAGCATTTTTGCATAGGGAGGGATGGACACAAGGGATATCAAAGAGTGATTTGTGCCTTGTATTATGGCTGTGTGTTCTGTTGTAGTTATCAAGGAGGAGTTTGAGCGGAGGGTTGATATTTGAGTATAATGTTCTGTGTGTGTGTGAAGTAAGCATAAGTGTGGATGTTTTGTATATTAAGCAAGTTAGGCTTTTAAAAAGCAGTGAAGTGTGCTGTCTTGAGCAGGAATTGGTAATGAGTCGTGCTGCAGCTTTTTGTTGGGTTATTAAAGATTTAAGGTGATTTGCTGTGGTTGAACCCTATGCACAAATACCATAGGTGAGGTAAGGGTAAATGAGAGAGTGGTAAAGAGCAAGCAGAGCCATTTGGGGTACATAGTACCATATCTTTGAAAGGATGCCTACTGTTTTGGAGACTTTCTTGGATATTTGCTGTAGGTGGGTCTAGAATTTGACACTGCAGTCTAGGTGGAGACCTAGAAATTTACCCTGTGTGTGTCTTGAAATGGGTGAACTATTTATCAATATGTTTAGCTGCACATTTGAAGCTGTTTCCAACAGCATGAAGTACTTTTTATCTATATTGAGAGTAAGAAGTTTGTTGGTAGTCATCCAAGCAGATATTTTTAGTAGTTCGTAATTTACAATGTCTATAGTTGGGTTTGGGTGAGAGAAGACATAAGTAGTGTCATCTGCAAATAAAATGAGTTTAAGGAGTTTAGATGCATTTGTGAGGTCATTGATATAAATGAGAAAGAGAAGTGGGCCAAGGACACTCCCCTGTGGGACTCCAACAAGAACAGGTTGTGTAGTGGAGTTAGAACCATATGTGCATACATACTGGTTTCTATTGCTAAGATAAGATTTTATAATTGAGAAAGTGTCCACTGACCCCATAATGTTCAAGTTTTAGGTGCAATAGATCATGGTCAGCTGTACCAAAAGCTTTTCTTGGGTTTATGAAAAGTCCCAGGGAAATTTCATTTTTTTCGAGTTCCAGATATATTCAACCATATGTATAATTGCATCATTAGTACTTCTTTTCGATCTAAATCCAAACTGACAGGAGTTATGTTATGGGATACTAAGTAGGAGTAGACTCATTTCTGAATTAATTTCTCAAAGATGTTAGATAGTTGGGCAAGTTTGATATAGTCCTGTAGTTGTTCAGTTCAGTTGGATCACCTCCTTTGAGAATCAGGGTAACCCTTTCTGTCTTGAGGATGGGAAGGTGGATGATTCAGTGGTTTTGTTAAAAAGAGTTGCAATAATTGGTGGCAACACATGAGAAGCTTTTTTATACGTGAGTGGTGGTAAGTCATTTAGGTCTCCTGTCTTGTTCTTTAGTGTTTTGATGATGAGCGAGATTTCAGTAGGGTTTGTGGGGCTAGAAATAGGGTATTTGGGTAGTTACCTGTGAGGTAGTCTTTTGGCTGAATGTTTGAGTTTGGGATTTTGCTTGCTTTGCATGCTTTGTTCCCATGGCCGAGAAAAAGTCATTAAGTTTGGTGGCAGTATCTGTTGGTTGGAGGAGAGGTTCTTCTGATTTCACAAAGTTAATCATTCTGTTTTGAGACATCTTTTAGATCCTAGAATTTCAGATAGGGTTTTCCAGGTCTTTTTCATATCACCTTTTATGTCATGAAATCTGTTTTCATAATACGTACAGTTTTTTCACCTCTTTCTCATCTACATCAGTGATCTCTCCAGTGCATCTCAACTCCTTAAACCATTTTCTATTCTCAGATGACACTACTTATGTCTACTCTCAATCAAACCCAGCTATACTTAGAGACACTGTAAACAACGAGCCTCTAAAAACCTGCCACCTTCACTCTTGCCAACCTCACCCCTGCCACCCTCACCCCTGCCACCCTCACCCCTGCCACCTTCACCCCTGCCACCTTCACCCCTGCCACCTTCACCCCTTCCACACTCACCCCTGCCACCATCACCCCAGCCAACATCACCCCTGCCACCCTCACCTCTTCTACCTTCACTTCTGCCACCCTCACTCCTGCCTTCCTCACTCCTGCCACACTCCTACACAGTGGTACCTTGGGATGTGAACTTTTTTCGTTCCAGAAGGCTGCTTGAGTGCCAATACCAAATGAATTTGTTCTCATAAGGAATAATGTAAATTAGATTAGTCCGTTTCTGACTCCCAAAAGTATGCTTACAAAAGCACCTAAATAAATACACTTACATAATTGGTCGAGGTTTGAGCTGTTTGTATCCCGAGGTCCCACTGTACTTGGATGATGACCAACAAACTCACTCTCAACATACACAAAACATACTTCATGCTATTTGGAAACAGAGCCTTATATATCCAACTTAACATATCGATAAATAGTTTCCCTATTACAAGACACATTGAGGGTAAATTTCTAGGTCTTCTCCTTGACTATAATCTTAAATTTCATTCCCACATCCAGCATATATCCAAGAAAATTTCCAAATCAGTAGGCATCTTTTCCAAGATACAATACTATGTACTCCAAGCAACACTCCTTACCCTGTACCACTCTTTAATATATCCCTACCTCACCTATGGTGTTTGTGTCTGGGGATCAACCACAGCCAACTACCTTAAACCTTTAATAACCCAAAAAGCTGCTGAGCGGATGATTACCAGCTGCTGTACCAGACAGTACACCCCACCACTTTACAAAAGCCTGAATCTACTAAATATATGAGACATACACTTGTGTCAGGGGCCTAAGACTGTTCAACTGCCTCCCAGCATACATAAGGGGGATTACCAATAGACCCTTGGCTGTCTTCAAGCAGGCACTGGACAAGCACCTAAAGTCGGTACCTGATCAGCCGGGCTGTGGTTCGTGTGTTGGATTGCGTGCAGCCAACAGTAACAGCCTGGTTGATCAGGCCCTGATCCACCATGAGGCCTGGTCACAGACTGGGCCATGGGGGTGTTGATCCCCAGAACTCTCTCCAGGTAAACTCCAGGTACATTAATCTCCAATATAAACCATCGGCTTAAACTTCTCCTTGATAGTTACAACAGAATGCACAGTCACAATACAAGGCACAAGGCACTCTTTGACATCCCCCACGTCAGTCTCACACTGTGCAAAAATACAAAGCACATAAAGGGCCCAAAGATCTGGAATTCACTATCTGAACTGGTAAAGGATCCCCCGACAACATACAAATTTTGGGCTATGTTTAAAAATCATCACATCTCTCAATATTAACCAAAGCAACTTGTAACCAGTTTGAAGCAACTCTCCCAAATATTACATTATATGACCTCTAGTCTATTAAAACATCTGCCAATCCATGAAATATTACTGTTTGAACCATTAATTGTAATATCATTGTTATTATGTACAACTTCAGGATTATTCTTCTTATAAACCTCCACCTTGACTACCTCACATTAGTATTAACATAAAATTAAGATTTATTAAAAAGTTAACCACACTTACCTCATCTAGATTTAAGTACAGTGGACCCCCAGTTAACGATATTTTTTCACTCCAGAAGTATGTTCAGGTGCCATTACTGACTGAATTTGTTCCCATAAGAAATATTGTGAAGTAGATTAGTCCATTTCAGACCCCCCAAACATACACGTACAAACGCACTTACATAAATATACTTACATAATTGGTCACATTCGGAGGTAATCGTTATGCGGGGGTCCACTGTAGTTGTTATGTATTAGGATAAGTCTGCCCGAAATGCCCCGGCATGATAGTGGCTTTCTGTGTACTTAACTAATAAAAATTGTAAATACACATTGTAACCTTGCAAAGAAATAAAATCTTTATCTTTATAGGTATTTATCTTTTAAGTTTGCCCAAAATGCTCTACATATTTATGGCCCCTCAAGGAAGGTTCCTTGATGTTGGTGAGGGGCTCTTGATTTAGGGAATTGGATCTGTGCTCCAGTTCCCCGAATTAAGCCTGAATGTCTTCCACATTCCCCCCCCCCCCAGGTGCTGTATAATCCTCCGGGTTTAGCACTTCCCCCTTGATTATAATAATAATACAGTGGACCCCCGCATACCGATTTTAATCCGTGCAAGAGGGCTCAATGGTATGCGAAATAATCGGTATGCGAATGAATTTTCCCCATAAGAAATAATGGAAATCAAATTAATCCGTGCAAGACACCCAAAAGTATGAAAAAAAAATTTTACCACATGAAATATACATTTTCCTACACACAAAGAGAAGGATACATGCACAATAGTAGAGTAGTACATGCGCAATATATATTGTGCATGTACTACTCTACTAAATGAAGAATAAATGACACTTACCTTTATTGAAGATGCAGCAATGACTGATGAGACACTGTGTCCTGGGAGTGCCTTTTCCTCCTGAGTACTGTAGGTCCTGTTTGGTATTTTCTTCCAAAACAGGCCTTATCACACTGTGTATGCCACTACGATTCTTAAATCTCTCAAACCAACCTTTGCTGGCTTTAAATTCACCAATATGAGCACTAGTTCCAGGCATTTTTTCCTGTTCACCTGGGTGTTAGTCGACTGGTGTGGGTTGCATCCTGGGAGACAAGATTAAGGACCCCAATGGAAATAAGTTAGACAGTCTTCGATGACACTGACTTTTTTGGGTTATCCTGGGTGGCAAATCCTCTGGGGTTAATTGTTTCTTGGTATATTCTCAATAAGCCACACCAACAACAGTGCTACAGCAGCAGCAGACGATGCTACAGCAGCAGCAGCAGCAGATGATGCTACAGCAGCAGCAGACGATGCTACAGCAGCAGCAGACGATGCTACAGCAGCAGCAGACGATGCTACAGCAGCAGCAGCAGCTGACAGTGCTACAGCAGCAGCAGACGATGCTACAGCAGCAGCAGACGATGCTACAGCAGCAGCAGACGATGCTACAGCAGCAGCAAACGATGCTACAGCAGCAGCAGACAATGCTACAGCAGCAGCAGCAGCTGACAGTGCAGCAGCAGCAGCTGTACCACCAATAGTAGCGATGGTTGATTGGGGTTTATTATACAACCTGGCCAGCTCGGAGACACGCACTCCACTTTCATACTTATCAATGATCTTTTTCTTCATCTCTATAGTAATTCTCACTCTTATTGCTGTAGGGTTGGCACTAGAAGCTTTCTTGGGGCCCATGGTCACTTATTTTCCAGATAAAATCACCAAAAACACTGTAATAATACGAAATGTTACGATTGTATGCTTGGATGCTACCGCGGAGGCTGGCTGGTAAACAATGCCACCGGCGGAACATGTGAGGCTGGCTAAGGAGCACATTGGATGCGTCTCGGACGAACAGCGGTGAGCAGGCTTTTAAGCGGTATGCGAGGCAAAATTTTAGCGATAAAATGTATCGGTATGCGGATTAAACGTTATGTGATGCCAACGGTATGCGGGGGTCCACTGTACATATTTATGGGCTCTTTGCACGTACACCCAAATGTCGTTCACCTTTGTACAAACATTGTATCATGCTGAAATACAGTATTAATCTTATTATTATTATAAAGTCACTAATTGTCAAAACATATTTAGAATAAAGATAGCCAGGTGTTGCATGTGTCTTATTCATCAACTTTCAAGCCTAATTGCATTTATCTATTCTATGTGAGAGACTGTTTAATAATAATATTCAGTAATAAAGCTTCTCTTGCTTATGTGGGTTCACTTTATGCTATTATGCGATATCCCATTACCTTTGGTATTGCTTTAATCAGTCTTATTCATTTTATGCAATCTGTGCCGTTTTCAGAATGTATATTATACGTATATTAAATTGCAGAGGTTGGTGGATGAAGAAAATTAAAAGTGAATATAGGAAAGAGTAAGGTGTTGAGGATAACAAAGATTGGATATCAGATTGGAGGGAGAGAGTATGGAGGCAGTGAATGTATTCAGATATTTAGGAGTGGATGTGTCAGCAGATGGGTCTATGAAAGATGAGGTGAATTGTAGAATTGATGAGGGTAAAAAGGTGAGTGGTGCACTGAGAAGTCTGTGGAGACAAAGAACTTTGTCCATGGAAGCAAACAGGGGATTGTACAAGAGTATAGTTATACCAACGCTGTGAAGCATGGGTGGTGAATATTGCAACAAGGAAAAGGCTGGAAGCAGTGGTGATATCGGGTTTTGAAGGCAATGTGTGGTGTAAATATAATGCAGAGAATTCGTAGTTTGGAAATTAGGAGGAGGTGCAGGATTACCAAAACTATTATCCAGAGGGTTGAGGAGGGGTTGTTGAGGTGGGTTGGACATGTAGAGAGGGTGGAACAAAATAGAATGACTTCGAGAGTGTATAAATCTGTAGTGGAGGGAAGGTGGGG
Source organism: Cherax quadricarinatus (assembly GCF_038502225.1). Lineage (NCBI taxonomy): Eukaryota > Metazoa > Arthropoda > Malacostraca > Decapoda > Parastacidae > Cherax > Cherax quadricarinatus. Next base: position 445,629 of record NW_027195039.1, read on the forward strand.
TAGAGGTCGGCCTAGGAAAGGTTGGAGGAAGGGGGTAAAGGAGGTTCTGTGTGCTAGGGGCTTGGACTTCCAGCAAATGTGCATGAGTGTGTTAGATAGGAGCAAATGGAGACAGATGGTTTTTAGGACTTGACATGCTGTTGGAGTGTGAGCAAGGTAACATTTATGAAGGGATTCAGGGAAACCGGCAGACCGAACTTGAGTCCTGGAGATGGGAAGTACAGTGTCTGCACTCTGAAGGAGGGGTGTTAATGTTGCACTTTTATAGCTGTAGTGTAAGCACGCCTCTGCCAAGACAGTGATGGAGTGAATATTGGTGAAAGTTTTTCTTTTTCGGGCCACCCTGCCTTGGTGGGAGACGGCTGATGTGTTAATAATAAAATAAAAATATTAGTGGCCTGATTGAATTTGCTACAGCTGTCATGGCATGGAAATCTTCAAATGCATAAAGCAGAAGAGACATGCATAATATTTCAGAGCCGGAGTTCTTAACCTTTTACAACTACAGACCCAAACTGGATTGCCCAGTATGTACCCATACCCCTTCACCAGACTGTGGAAATCACCACCAACACCAGTTGTATTAGGTTCTAGTATGACTTCAAAAGATGTCAGTAGCTTGGTTTTACTTTACATATTGATAGCAACAAAACAGCTGAGAGAAAATCATAAGAATTTTATCATATACATGTACAGTACATACTAAATGACCAAACCACCTCAACAACCCCTCTTCTGCCCTCTGACTAATACTTTTATTAACTCCACACCTTCTCCTAATTTCCACACTCCGAATTTTCTGCATAATATTTACACCACACATTGCCCTTAAACAGGACATCTCCACTGCCTCCAACCGTCTCTCGCTGCTGCATTTACCACCCAAGCTTCACATCCATATAAGAGTGTTGGTACTACTATACTTTCATACATTCCCTTCTTTGCCTCCATAGATAACGTTTTTGACTCCATATATACCTCAACGCACCACTCACCTTTTTTCCCTCATCAATTCTATGATTAACCTCATCCTTCATAAATCCATCCGCGACGTCCAACTCCCAAGTATCTGAAAACATTCACTTCTTCCATACTCCTCCTCCCCAATTTGATATCCAATTTTTTCTTTATCTAAATCATTTGACACCCTCATCACCTTACTCTTTTCTATGTTCACTTTCAACTTTCTACCTTTACACACATATTTATAGAAAAATGGTCTCCATATCCCCAAGGGGTATGGATACCCCCAAGGGGTATGGATACCCCCAAGGGATATGGATACCCCCAAGGGGTATGGATAGCCCTAGTTAATAACTCCTGTTTTAGAAGGTAATGCTTGGTATAGCAAGTTGCTTCAGTATATTTCTGACTTTTTTTCCTTGTAGTTAATATGCTTGTTGAAGTTTTAATAAACTGTACAATACAGAGCGTTTGTATTTTCCCCCACAGGAATCTCCGAGACACTGATGTCTTCACCAAGTCTGACCCGGTTTGTGTGATATATTATCAGCCTTTCGGAGCTAAACAATGGGCAGAGTATAAACGAACTGAATGTGTTGAAAATACTCTCAATCCAGATTTTGCTACTAAAATCCCCATTACTTACCATTTTGAAGAGCAGCAGCATCTCAAATTTTTAATTTATGACATTGATTATAATTCTCCAAACCTTGACCTCCATGATTTTCTTGGAGAATTTGAATGCACTCTTGCTCATTTAGTTAGTTCTCAGAAAGTTCATAAACCTCTGGTTAATAAAAATTACAGTGGAGATAATGGCTCGATTGTGATTGTTACAGAAGAACTTAGTTCATGTAAAGAAGAGCTTGATGTTCAGTTTGTCGGAAAGAACCTTGAGAACAAGAGCTGGTTTAGTTCCATAAATCCTTTTTTAGAATTCTTAAAGGCAAATGAAGATGGAACGTTCACTCTGGTGTACCGCACCGACCGCGCTCGAAGCACACAGAACCCAGCCTGGAAGGAATTCTCAGTGCCTCTACGAACCTTCTGCAGTGGTGATTATGAGCGTAATATCCAGGTACACTGCAAAGACTACAAGCAGAATGGTAATCACAAGCTTATTGGCAGTTTTTACACTACAGTACGAAAACTGACTGAAGGCGGTCTGGGACCAAACAACACCTACTGGCTCATCAATGAAGAGAAGAAGGTAAATAATGTTGAAAGATTGTACAGTAATACCGTGTATAATGTGGTTCCGAGCAGTGCAGGTCTTGCTGTAGCACGATTTATAATTTTAAAAGTTTTTATCAATTAAAGCTTTTTAACAGTAGTATGATAGGTAACTTCATTTTGTTTATTACACATATGAGTATTTGTTTTTACACACAGTTATGAGTGGGAAGAGGAAATTCAGCAAATGGTTAACATTGGAACAATAACTTCAAATTATAAAGCATCATGAAGAAGGTGCATCATATGTTAAAATAACAACAAGTCTTCATAAGGAGGTAAAAGAAAATGGAGATGAAGGGGAAACTTTTTCTGCAAGCTGTGGATGGTTTTACGACTTTTAAAAACGTATGGGGCTCCATAACATTCATATTGTAGGTAAAAACTTTAGTGCCGATAATGATGATGCTGAAAATTTTCCTGAGTTAAAAGAAGTGATGGAGAAAGAAGGTACAGCGATGAACATTTTTTTAATGTCAACAAAACAGGTTTGCTTTGCAAGATGCCTTTGCATACAGCCTCTCGTCACTTAACTACGGAGTTTTGTTCCTAAGACCACGTCAGTAAATGAATTCATGGCTAAGTGAGGAGCATATTATAATGGTAGTGGGTTTGTGTCATCCATCTTTGATATTGTTTTAATGTCACTTTTACACCATATATAACATTTCTGGTATACAGTGGTACCCCGAGTTTCAAACTTTCTTCATTCCAGACGGCTGTTCAAGTGCTGTTACTGAATGAATTTATCCCCATAAGGAATACTGTAAATTAGATTAGTCCGTTTTGGACCCCAAAAATACACTTGCAAAAACACTGACAATAATACACTTACATAATTGGTAGAGTTGGGAGCAGTTTGGAACTCAGGGTACCACTGTATTTTTAAATGTTTAAACAGTAGTGTACTGCATATTGTAACAAACAGAATAGAGAAAATCAGCTCTAATACACATTATTTAGGTATGCATACTGGTCAGAGAGCCCATCGTAAATCTGAGTCATCGGTAAACGAGTACGTTGCTAAGTGAGGAGAGGCGGTATATATTTAACATGTTTTAAACAGCACAGTTTTATATAGCACAGAACTTTTTCAGCGCCTGTTAACCACGCTGTACTGTTCTCTCAGCTCTCTTATTGATTTCCTCTATAGTACTTTTGTAAATATGACTGAAAAACCTGCATCTAAAATTAACCCGTAAATGGTCCAAACGTATATATGTGCTTTTACCGCTTGCCCCAAACGTATAAATACGTTTTATTTGTCATACATTCAACATTGCCACAATAAGCCTGAGTCACCTAGACATGAGAAAATGGGTGTGCGCACTCACTGTGCGGAGAAAATGGGTGTACGCACTCACTGTGCGGAGAAAATGGGTGTACGCACTCACTGTGCGGAGAAAATGGGTGTACGCACTCACTGTGCGGAGAAAATGGGTGTACGCACTCACTGTGCGGAGAAAATGGGTGTACGCACTCACGGTGCGCTATATTAAAATAATTGGGGATGCCTGGGTACCATATGCTCTTTTTTCCTATTAAAAAAACTAATTTTTTTTTTTCCCAAAAAAAGTTGGGGCACTACGGGAGAGAACGTGTATATACGTTTGGACCGTCTACAGGTTAAATAGCATATATTATGAAAGTTTTTCATTTCCTATTTAATTTTGCATGCATTTTTTTATTACATTTGCAGAAAAATCGCTTACTGTACTGTTTACATCCATTAACCCTTTGACTGTTTTGGTCGTATATACAACCAAAACAGTCTTATGAGCCAGTATTTCGGACGTATATATACTCAATAATTCTAGCGGCTTCAAATCAAGCAGGAGAAAGCTGGTAGACCCACATGTGAGAGAATGGGTCTGTGTGGTCAGTGTGCACCACATAAAATAAAATCCTGCAGCACGCAGTGCATAATGAGAAATTTTTTTTTTTTTTTTTTGGATTAAAACACTGACTTTGAGGTGTATTTTCATATAGTATTTATCATTGTATTCTCGTTTTCATGGTCTCACATGATAAAATGGAAAACATATTACAGAAATAGAGATGATTTTGATTAGTTTCACGATGAAAATGACCTTGAAATTAAGCTCAAAGTAGCGGACATTTTCGATTTATACCAATGTTCAAGAGTAAGCAAATCACACCACACATCCAATACACGTCAACTGGGGAGTCTAATATTCTTTCACTAGTGCACTGATATCATACCATTTTTACAATAATGCAGTAGTCTGCATAACTGTAAATTTTGTATTTTTTGTATGAATAAAAAATCAAAATAGAAAGCAATAGTAATATAAGAGGGGCCTAGAGATGTGACTAATGAACAGAGGATATGTTATTTTAGTGCCAAGAATGTCTACATTGTTTATTCTGGACCCTATTTTGAAATTGGCATCTTTTTTAATTTGCGTGAAATTGGCCAAATTGCCAATTTCTGACCACTTTATTGGGTAGTTCGAATTGGTAAATGGGTGGTTTCTTGTACTCAGTTGATAGAAAAAAATGGAGTTCTAAAGAAATAGCCATGAGTTTGGTCAACTGGAACACCAGAATTGGCCAAAAACAGGGCTCAGATTCGGCGAAATCGCCGATGCGTATATGTCGCCGAGACTGCTGACTTCGCCAGAGCATAATTCCGTGAGTTTTCAACCAAATTTCGTACTTTTGGTGTCATTACCATTGGGAAAAGATTCTCTTTCATTTCATAAGAAAAAAATTATTTTTTTTCCAAAAATTTTGCAACATAGAATGACAGTTTCAGAAAGGGGACTGCTACAGTCAAAAGGTTAATACATTCACTTTTGAATTCTTCCTCAGTAAGCCATGCGTGTTGTAAGAGGCGACTAAAGTGCTGGGAGCAAGGGAAGGTGTGCCTCGCAGCACTATAAACTATTGTATAATTATAATATTACTATCAATAAAGGTTATCTACTTTTTTTTTTTTTTTTTATTATCACACCGGCCGATTCCCACCAAGGCAGGGTGGCCCGAAAAAGAAAAACTTTCACCATCATTCACTCCATCACTGTCTTGCCAGAAGGGTGCTTTACACTACAGTTTTTAAACTGCAACATTAACACCCCTCCTTCAGAGTGCAGGCACTGTACTTCCCATCTCCAGGACTCAAGTCCGGCTTGCCGGTTTCCCTGAATCCCTTCATAAATGTTACTTTGCTCACACTCCAACAGCACGTCAAGTATTAAAAACCATTTGTCTCCATTCACTCCTATCAAACACGCTCACGCATGCCTGCTGGAAGTCCAAGCCCCTCGCACACAAAACCTCCTTTACCCCCTCCCTCCAACCCTTCCTAGGCCGACCCCTACCCCGCCTTTCTTCCACTACAGACTGATACACTCTTGAAGTCATTCTGTTTCGCTCCATTCTCTCTACATGTCCGAACCACCTCAACAACCCTTCCTCAGCCCTCTGGACAACAGTTTTGGTAATCCCGCACCTCCTCCTAACTTCCAAACTACGAATTCTCTGCATTATATTCACACCACACATTGCCCTCAGACATGACATCTCCACTGCCTCCAGCCTTCTCCTCGCTGCAACATTCATCACCCACGCTTCACACCCATATAAGAGCGTTGGTAAAACTATACTCTCATACATTCCCCTCTTTGCCTCCAAGGACAAAGTTCTTTGTCTCCACAGACTCCTAAGTGCACCACTCACTCTTTTTCCCTCATCAATTCTATGATTCACCTCATCTTTCATAGACCCATCCGCTGACACGTCCACTCCCAAATATCTGAATACGTTCACCTCCTCCATACTCTCTCCCTCCAATCTGATATTCAATCTTTCATCACCTAATCTTTTTGTTATCCTCATAACCTTACTCTTTCCTGTATTCACCTTTAATTTTCTTCTTTTGCACACCCTACCAAATTCATCCACCAATCTCTGCAACTTCTCTTCAGAATCTCCCAAGAGCACAGTGTCATCAGCAAAGAGCAGCTGTGACAACTCCCACTTTGTGTGTGATTCTTTATCTTTTAACTCCACGCCTCTTGCCAAGACCCTCGCATTTACTTCTCTTACAACCCCATCTATAAATATATTAAACAACCACGGTGACATCACACATCCTTGTCTAAGGCCTACTTTTACTGGGAAAAAATTTCCCTCTTTCCTACATACTCTAACTTGAGCCTCACTATCCTCGTAAAAACTCTTCACTGCTTTCAGTAACCTACCTCCTACACCATACACTTGCAACATCTGCCACATTGCCCCCCTATCCACCCTGTCATACGCCTTTTCCAAATCCATAAATGCCACAAAGACCTCTTTAGCCTTATCTAAATACTGTTCACTTATATGTTTCACTGTAAACACCTGGTCCACACACCCCCTACCTTTCCTAAAGCCTCCTTGTTCATCTGCTATCCTATTCTCCGTCTTACTCTTAATTCTTTCAATTATAACTCTACCATACACTTTACCAGGTACACTCAACAGACTTATCCCCCTATAATTTTTGCACTCTCTTTTATCCCCTTTGCCTTTATACAAAGGAACTATGCATGCTCTCTGCCAATCCCTAGGTACCTTACCCTCTTCCATACATTTATTAAATAATTGCACCAACCACTCCAAAACTATATCCCCACCTGCTTTTAACATTTCTATCTTTATCCCATCAATCCCGGCTGCCTTACCCCCTTTCATTTTACCTACTGCCTCACGAACTTCCCCCACACTCACAACTGGCTCTTCCTCACTCCTACAAGATGTTATTCCTCCTTGCCCTATACACGAAATCACAGCTTCCCTATCTTCATCAACATTTAACAATTCCTCAAAATATTCCTTCCATCTTCCCAATACCTCTAACTCTCCATTTAATAACTCTCCTCTCCTATTTTTAACTGACAAATCCATTTGTTCTCTAGGCTTTCTTAACTTGTTAATCTCACTCCAAAACTTTTTCTTATTTTCAACAAAATTTGTTGATAACATCTCACCCACTCTCTCATTTGCTCTCTTTTTACATTGCTTCACCACTCTCTTAACTTCTCTCTTTTTCTCCATATACTCTTCCCTCCTTGCATCACTTCTACTTTGTAAAAACTTCTCATATGCTAACTTTTTCTCCCTTACTACTCTCTTTACATCATCATTCCACCAATCGCTCCTCTTCCCTCCTGCACCCACTTTCCTGTAACCACAAACTTCTGCTGAACACTCTAACACTACATTTTTAAACCTACCCCATACCTCTTCGACCCCATTGCCTATGCTCTCATTAGCCCATCTATCCTCCAATAGCTGTTTATATCTTACCCTAACTGCCTCCTCTTTTAGTTTATAAACCTTCACCTCTCTCTTCCCTGATGCTTCTATTCTCCTTGTATCCCATCTACCTTTTACTCTCAGTGTAGCTACAACTAGAAAGTGATCTGATATATCTGTGGCCCCTCTATAAACATGTACATCCTGAAGTCTACTCAACAGTCTTTTATCTACCAATACATAATCCAACAAACTACTGTCATTTCGCCCTACATCATATCGTGTATACTTATTTATCCTCTTTTTCTTAAAATATGTATTACCTATAACTAAACCCCTTTCTATACAAAGTTCAATCAAAGGGCTCCCATTATCATTTACACCTGGCACCCCAAACTTACCTACCACACCCTCTCTGAAAGTTTCTCCTACTTTAGCATTCAAGTCCCCTACCACAATTACTCTCTCACTTGGTTCAAAGGCTCCTATACATTCACTTAACATCTCCCAAAATCTCTCTCTCTCCTCTGCATTCCTCTCTTCTCCAGGTGCATACACGCTTATTATGACCCACTTCTCGCATCCAACCTTTACTTTACTCCACATAATTCTTGAATTTACACATTCATATTCTCTTTTCTCCTTCCATAACTGATCATTTAACATTACTGCTACCCCTTCCTTTGCTCTAACTCTCTCAGATACTCCAGATTTAATCCCATTTATTTCCCCCCACTGAAACTCTCCTACCCCCTTCAGCTTTGTTTCGCTTAGGGCCAGGACATCCAACTTCTTTTCATTCATAACATCAGCAATCATCTGTTTCTTGTCATCCGCACTACATCCACGCACATTTAAGCAACCCAGTTTTATAAAGTTTTTCTTCTTCTCTTTTTTTGTAATTGTATACAGGAGAAGGGGTTACTAGCCCATTGCTCCCGGCATTTTAGTCGCCTCATACGACACGCATGGCTTACGGAGGAAAGATTCTTTTCCACTTCCCCATGGACAATAGAAGAAATAAAAAAGAACAAGAGCTATTTAGAAAAAGGAGAAAAACCTAGATGTATGTATATATATATATGCATGTGCGTGTCTGTGAAGTGTGACCAAAGTGTAAGTAGGAGTAGCAAGATATCCCTGTTATCTTAGCGTGTTTATGAGACAGAAAAAGAAACCAGCAATCCTACCATCATGCAAAACAGTTACAGGTTTTTGTTTCACAGTCATCTGGCAGGACGGTAGTACTTCCCTGGGTGGTTGCTGTCTACCAACCTACTACCATCAACATATCTACTTATCATATTTATTCCAGAATAATATTAGGTATAACATAAATAATGTAGAAACATGATAAAGATGCTCATATTAATAAAAACTAGTTACTACTCGCTTTTCCCTCTGTTATAGCTCCACCCACTTTGTAACGATGCCAAATGGTGAATTAAATACGTATACACCTACCATACGACTTACGACCGGTTTCTCGGAACCGAACTCGGCCGTAAGTTGGATGGTAGGTGTACTAGAAAGGAAAACAGAAAAAAATAAAAAAGGAAGCTCCAATTTGATAGCTTTGTTTTAATTTGCATAACTCTTACATACTACAGAAAACAAAAAAAAGTGAGATACACATACAGTACACTAATTACTTACCTTAAAATATTTGTAGTCTTAATGTAGGATGAGAGGAATTTATTGTAGAAAGAGGAAGAAGAACAAAGAATGGAAGAAGTACAAAAGAAGTTCACTGTAAAGGGAATAGCTGGTGTGTTCGTCTGTGTGTTTGCATTCTCGGTGTATCTCATGACAGCTTAATTAAGAAATGATTAAACTCGGTGAACAAGATATGTCGATGGTAGTAGTAATAATAATAATAATAACAATCACTCTGGAGTGCTTTAACCCTTTTAGGGTCCAAAGCCAAAATCTGAATTGGTGCCCCAGTGTCCAAGAATTTTCAAAAAAAAAAATTGTTATTTTTTCTTATGAAATGGTAGAGAATCTTTTTGTGAAGGTAATAAAACAAAAAGTATGAAATTTTATGGAAAATTGACGAAATTATGCTCTTGCGAATTTTGATGTGTCAACGATATTTACGAATCGGCGATTTTGCCGACTTTGACTCCCATTTTAGGCCAATTACATTATTCCAGTCGACCAAATTCTTAGCTATTTCACTAGTATTACTTCCATTCTATCGATTGAGCACAAGAAATCGCCAAGTCAACTGTTTCAACTACAAAATAAAGTGATCAGAAATTGGTAACTTGGCCAATTTAACACAAAGTTCAAAATATTCCAATTTCAAAATAGGGTCCAGAATAAACAATGTAGGCATTCCTGGAACTAAACTAACATTTCCTCTGTTCATTAGTTATGGTTTGAGGCTTTACAAATAAATTCCATTTTAATTTTTTATTCACATAATGAATTTTTATTCACACCAAAAAATAGAAGATTTACTGTTATGCAATATTGTAATAATTGTATAAATATCATCACCACATTTGTGAATGTATATTAGACCCACCAGCTGGCGTGTATTAGATGTGTGAGGTCGTTTGTTTACTCTTGAACATCGGCAAAAATTTAACATTTCCGCTTTGAGCTCAGTTTCAAGCCATTTCCAGTGCTAAAACCAATCAAAATCATCTTTATTTCTGTAATATGTCTTCCATTCTATCAAATGAGACCAAGAAATCGCAAATACAACTATAAAAAACAAACAAAAAGACACTTCAAAGTCGCTGTTTTAATCGAAAATCATGGTCTCAGTTTTTTTCTCTCATTATACACAGTGTACTGCAGGATTTGTTTTATGTGGTGCACACATACCACATAGATGTATTCTCTCATATCTAGGCCCAAATTTATCACTCACAGTTTATCAGAGTGAGCTGAGCTCATGGCGTAGATCTACGGTTTGGACCCTGAATGTAAAGCCGTAGATCTACGGGACAGACCCTGAAAGGGTTAAATGTTGGCTACCAAACCTATAGGAAATACGTATGACATTTAAAGCACTCCAAAACGATTATTATTATTATTACTATTATTATTATTATTATTATTACCATCAACATACCTTGTTCACTGAGTTGAATCACTTCTTAAGATGCCACAAGAGACAAATAATGTTAACACACAGACGAACACATCAGCTAACCCCTTTACAGTGAACTTCTTTTGTACTACTTCCATTTTCGTCTTCCAAGTGCTGCTGCACTTATATCTTGCACTATGGGGTGCACAATATAGTACCAATTTGTACAAATATGTAATCTTGGAGACTGTGAAAGCTAGTGTACTGAGTGGCTGTAGGAAGGAGATTCAGATGCTTGGCACTGAGATACCACACTGCCTGTTTCCATGACCCAAGTTCTCATACTGCATACAATACCGACTCGTTGGAAAGCCCATCGTAACTCCAAGTTGTCGGTAAACAAGTATGTCTGTAAGTGAGGAGAGGCTATATTAAAAAATTTTCTTTCCACATTCAAAAAACCTATCAGTTTGATTTAATATTTTGAGTAAATTATTTGACTCGTCATTTATCATGACGAGTTGCATATAGAAATGGATGCAGCTGCATGTTCTGATTGAATAATTTTTAAGAAACAATTGCAGTTTAAAAATTAATACCTTTTACCTCATGAAGACAGAATATTTTTCAGTAGCTCATCAAGACTCACAAAATCGTAATGACATGATTGCAAACAAACCATACCATGCGCAGGGATTGAACTCGTGGCGAGCGAGTCGTACAACTAGCCATGAGTTCACTCCCCACCCGTGGTATGGTTTGTTTACTTTATCACTTTTTGCAGTTTTGCTGATAACGTCATTCTGTGTCAAGGCTCATACAAGTCTTGTTCAAGTTCAGTGAACATAAACGAATGCAAGTTGCTTCTGAGTTGCAGTACTTCTAAGTTGCAGTGCTTATGAGTTGCAGTGTTTCTAAGCTGCAGTGCTTATGAGTTGCAGTGCTTCTCAGTTTCAGTGCTTCTTAGTTGCTGATAAACTTTAAGTTAAAGAAACTTCTTTCACAGGCAGCTTGGGCGTTGGACAGTGTGTATAAATACTTGTATGCTCGGCCAGTCACGTCAGTACAGGATGGCCCCGCTTATACAGCAGGTTAGGTTCAAGGATACTGCTGTACAAGATGGCCGCACTTATATAGCAGGTTAGGCTTTGGGCTAATGGTGTACACTGTAGAGGATGGCCCCACTTATACAGCAGATTAGGTTTGGGGCTACTGCTGTACAGGAGGGCCCTGCTTATACAGCAAGTTAGTTTCGGGGCTACTGCTGTAAAGTGAAACATATCCTTTTTTCACTTTCAAATGCATATAAAAGTCTGATAACATGTTTACACTATCATATATTAAGTGAGCAATAGAGCTAGGCCTTAAAAATGCATGTACATTACACACATTAAATACCTTAAAATATTTTATTCCTTAGCATATAAGGAGTGGTGAATATTTATTGTAAGAAGCCTAATCAAATGAAGAATGAGTATAACTGAAAGCTGCTGTAAAGCAAAGCGCTGTAAAGCGGAGTCCTCTTGTACATTGTAACAATGTGAGATTTGGTAACAACTACTGATGCAGTTCCTACATGCTGAACAAATCTTGTTTACAAATTTCATTTCATTTTCTTTGTTACATTCCACGTGTAAATCCCATTCCTCGTGTGAGAGTCTCATCTAGCGTTGGTGTTTCCCATTCTGTGCTGAGAGTTTATGCTTCTAGTGTTGATGTTTTCACTTTATTCCAATGTAAAACTAAACTTATTCACATAACAAATTTTCTGCTCTAGCTCTTTTTTTTTTTTGTTTGTTTTTGACACAACAAGCAAGGATGACCTGAAAAAGATGAAACACAAAGCTGTCTTCTTTTTGCATGTAGTAATTGTAGCTCATGAAATTTTTTTTCAACTTTTAGTCAATCTTCCAGCACTGGAGCATGAAGCCCATAGTTCATAATTTCCAAATAGTTTCTCAAGTTCAGACGAGGTAGTGACAGTTATGTCCAGGATAACGTTTTGAGTTTTGATCTTGTGAAGATACTGTGGCTTCATTGATAACTTCACATTGTACTTTCCTCACCTGTCATGACTTTCACTTTTTGTGGTCTTTTTTCAGGGAGAGTGAGCTGTATCTCAAGTTCACAACCTCCTAGTTTGTTAAGTTGTTCCATGTAGCTGAACAGTGAACTTGTTTGCAGGTGAGGTTTCTAGGTTAGGTTTAGTCAGAAAATACATTTTTTTTTTTTTTTTACATCAATGTCAGTGAAAAAATATATCTATCAATCTGTAAAAGAAATTTTTTGAAAAAGTCCAGTTTTTTACAGAGCTCAGCCTATTTGGCAAGTTCGGCTTAGAACTTTTTTAGTTCCTGTGTTCTAAATACTGTCTGATGAGCTTTTGTGATAGCATTACTGCCTGTTTATAGATATCTTGACAAAGATGATATCATTTCAAATATCCACAAGAAAATTTGAACTCTTGTAATGGGCTTATAATTTAGGAGCTTTTCTACGAATCCTGCTGCTTTTGAATACACATCATAGTTCAGATTTGGGTTTTCTTGAAATTTTGCCAGTGTGGTTATTGCATCATTGTACAAAGTAGACTTTGGATTTGAAAAATCTCTGAATACCTTTCTCATAACTACATCTTTAGACACCACTAAATTTCGAATGATGGTTGACAATTTTTAATGATCAGTGTCTTGACTGACATTGTTATATTTTCATGCATTTGTATGAGTCTCGACATTTGTGCAAGTCTCAACATTTGTATGAACTGACGTCTGTGTGTGAATGAATCCAGTAATATTTGTGGAAATTTATTGAGTCCAAAAAAATTCCACCGACCTGATTCGTTCGTAAATAAGTGATCCGCCGACTGGATTCATAAGCTGATGGAGTCTTGGAAGCCCATGACATTCACCCAAACAAACACAAGTGGCAGAGACAGTGAGTTTACACATACTGTTTAATATGTGTAGGTTTAAACTTGTCAGTACCTAATATCAGAATTAATCATGTAGTCTTAAACCCTAATATAGGTTAATACAGTATTAGGTTGCATTAATTAAGAAGACTAGTTAAATTGCGACACCTAGTACCTCACAAGCAAAGTCTCTGTATAGGCCAGGAGATGCTAGGAGGTCCTTCTTGGACAAGACACTGATGGTGGTAACAAAGTCATTGGAGCTAGAGCTCAGAGCCCCCATGTGTCTTCAAAATACCAGCTTGGATATCATTATGAGGCTTCCTGATATACTGTGGATGTTCGTGTCTTACCAGGCATCCCTTAGTAAGACAATCTCCAGTATCTTCCTTTATTTAGTTGGCCAACGATGTTCAGGGAAACGTCAAGGATTTGAGCTCAAGAGCTATGAAGCAAGCGTTTACCCACCAATAAAGTGAGTTAAATTACAGTGTAACTCGTCTTAGGTATTTGTTCAAAACCTTAGTGTCTCACTTTCTGTAATAATACTGATTAGGGAATGCCCTCTGAATTTAGGGACCCCTTAAGGTGCAGGCTGGGGATACTAATACCATCTGAATACTTGCAGGAATAAGTCCTTCACTGCATGTGGTGTCTTGAAGAGAGAAAGAGAGAAGCCAGAGGAAGCTAGACTACTAGGGTAGAGTCAGGGGATTTCTAGTTACTATAGTCTTCACAACTAAGTAAGTCACTCCTTTTTTGTGCATGCAGATAGGAGCTTCCTGCAGTGTCAATTTACACATGGAAATGTGCCCTAAAAGCCACTTGGAGTATCTGTGTCAACAGTACTAGTCAGTGTGTAACTTGCAAGGGACCAGATAACACATTTTCAAAATATTGTTCAGTAACTTGAACAATGGAAGCACCCTCATTAGCAGCCTTTGCAGTGCCCGACAGTACTGAATGTGTGTGCAAAACAGCAAGCGTGAATTAGACTCGAGACTGGACACCCAGAGGAACTGTTCTCTTGACCTTGCATGCTTGATGACCCAGTCTGTAGAATTGCCAATACTATTTTTGGCTTTGACTTGGTCACCTTCCAGTCTCTGAAAGTCCTAGAGTGCAGAGATTTGTTGTTTGAAAATAGATTCAAAACAAAGAAGAACAATAATAATATTTTATTTTGACCCTAGGTAGTAGGTTGGTAAACAGCAACCGCCCAGGGAGGTACTACTGTCCTGCCAAGTGAGTGTACAACGAAAACCTGTAATTGTTTTACATGATGGTAGGATTGCTGGTGTCTTTTGTCTGTCTCATAAACATGCAAGATTTCAGGTATGTCTTGCTACTTCTACTTACACTTAGGTCACACTACACATACATGTACAAGCATATATATACACACACCCCTCTGGGTATTCTTCTGGTTTCTTTCTAGTTCTTGTTCTTGTTTATTTCCTCTTATCTCCATGGGGAAGTGGAACAGAATTCTTCCTCCATAAGCCATGCGTGTTGTAAGAGGCGACTAAAATGTCGGGAGCAAGGGGCTAGTAACCCCTTCTCCCGTATAAATTACTAAATTTAAAAGAGAAACTTTCGTTTTTCTTTTTGGGCCACCCTGCCTTGGTGGGATACAGCCAGTGTGTTGACAGAAAGAAAGATTTTATTTTGACATGATACATGTTTGTACAAAAGAATACATATATTAGTTGGGTGTACATGCCAAAAGCCCCTTTATATGCAGAGCATTTCGGGCAAACTTAAGATTAGCTAAAGATTAATAAAGCAATAACAGTACGTATGGTCATTAGATGAGTTACAATGAATACAAGAGAATTGAGTAATCTACTAGGTCATGCTATATGGCTTTAATAAGTCTCGTAGAGAAGACGTATAATTTTGATTATTAACCTTAGGCGGACACAATGGAGTGATTAATATTTGAGATGAATGCAGATATTGAGAGTAAGTATATATTGATGAGAAAGTTTTTACCTATGTTCATGATATTGGGCAAATGCATGTATAGTTTTTACATATGTATTTATGATAGGTTGGGATAGATTAAGGAGATAAAGTGTTTTTTAACTGTTGTTTTAAAAATGCTAGCTGAGCCAGTGGTTCTGGAGATTTCTGACAGAGAGTTCCAGATTTTGGGCCCTTTTATATACAATGAGTTTTTAAAAAGATTTAGCCTGACACGGGGCATGTCATAGAGGTTTTTTGTGCCTAGTGTTGTGTCCGAGCCCTATTGCAACTGTCAAGAAAGCATTTCAGGTCGGGATTTATATTAAAATTGATTGTTCTGCAAATGTAGGTTGCACAATAGTACAAGTGAATGTTTTGTATCGTAAATAGGTTTAGGTCTTTGAAGAGGGAAGGGGAGTGTTGTCTAGCAGTGGATTGTGTGATCATTCGCACTGTGGCTTTTTGTTGCATTATTATTGATTTTAGGTGGTTTTTTGTTGTGGAACCCCAGGCACAAATAGCATAGGTGAGGTAGAGGTAGATCAATGAATAGTTTAGTGTAAGTAGTGCTTTTTGTGGTATATAGTAACGTGTCTTTGAGAGGATGCCAACTGTTTTAGAAACATTTTTTTGTTATGTGTTGGATATGGGTGTTGAATTTCAGGTTGCTGTCAAGGTGCAGACCCAGGAATTTTCCCTCATTATGTTTAGCAATAAGGATGTTGTTAAGCATAATGTTTAGTTGGTCCTCACTTGCTCTACTCCCAAACATAATGTAAAAGGTTTTGTCTATATTAAGTGTAAGTTTATTGATGGTCAACCTGGTTGCTATTTTTGCGAGTTCTTCATTAACAAGTGTTGAGTGAGGCTAGACTTGGATGGGAGATGACAAAAGTTGTGTCGTTAGCAAAGTGAATAGACGTAAGTTGTTGTGATACACTTAGAAGATTGTTGATGTATAAAAGGAAAAGGAGAGGGCCAAGAATGCTACTCTGTGGTACACCAGTGTCCAGGAGTCTTGCTGAGGAGGTTGCACCCTTGACAGAGACATATTGCTTTCCATTAGCAAGGTAGGACTTGGTAAATGCAAGTGTGTGGCCTCTTATACCGTAATGATCAAGCTTGAGGAGTAAAATGCTGTGATCTACTGTATCAAAACCTTTCTTAAGGTTAATAGAATCCAAGTGGGTATTTATTTTTTTCCATTGCTGTGTAAAGTAGGTGTAGCATTTTTATTATTGCATCATTTGTGCTTTTGTTTCTCCTGAAGCCAAACTGGCAGGAGATGAGGATGCTTTGTGATGTTATGGAGTATAACCTTTTGTGTATGAGTTTCTTAAAGATTTTGCAATGTAAAGGCAAGCTTGATATTGGCCTATAATTGTTTACATCTGTTGGGTCACCACCTTTGTGTTTTGGTGTAATTCTTGCTAGTTTGAGTGATGCCGGGAAAGTGTTGGTTTCTAGTGATTTGTTGAAGAGTAATGCAATAGTGGATGAAAGGATTTGAGCCACTTGTTTATACAGTAGTGGTGGCACTTGGGTTACATTTCCTGATTTGTTTTTTTAGAGAGTTAATAATCATGGTAACCTCAGTGGGCTCTGTTGGTGTAAGATAGAGGGATGTTGAGAAGTTTCCATCTAGATAATCATTAGCTCATGCATTGTAGCTAGATTTCCTAGTGAGAAGAAGTCATTTAATAGCTGTATCACTTGGAGAAGAGTACATGGTTTCTAGTGATCTGAGAGAGTGTTTTCCAGATGTCTCCTCTCATTTCTGATCTGTTAGAAAGTACATAGGTTGCTTAGACTAGGAGTTTTTCTGAATTTACTCCAATAGGATCTGAATCTGTGGGACTGACATAGTTTCTCCTACTTTAGCATTAGTGTTGAACTTCTCGCATCCAACCTTTACTTTAATCCACATAATTCTTGAACTGACATATAGTGTTTGATAAATTGTTTAGTTATTAAGCCCCTTCCATATTGTTTCTCATATTGATGGACTTTAGGAAGCTGTTAGTAAGCCATGGGCAACTTAGTCCTTTAGTGGTGATCTGTTTAGGTTTTATGGAACAATGTTTGTTATATAGTCTTTGAATTTTGTTTAGAAATATCTCTACCCATTCATCGTACCAGCGACAATGGAAAATTTTGTAGGCCAGCCAACTGAGCTTAGTTCTGCAGTGAAGTTACTTACTGAGGCCTCATCATGGAATCAAGAGGAGAACTTATTATATTCCATTGGTTGCTTACAAATGTTTGTTAGGAGGAAAGTTGGATAGTGGTCAGTAGTGGTGTCCATGATTATCCCCACTTTAAGGGGGGTGGCTAGAATTTTTGTCCATATATGGTCAATTATGGTTGCACTTGTCTCAGTTGATATTGAAGTCTTCAGCTAGTAGTAGGTGGTGCTTATTCATTTGTGTATCTGTAATCAGTATTTTTAGTTTATCACTAAAGGCTGGGATATTAGTATGAGGCATCCTGTATATGGCCCAATTGCTATAGGGATTTTAACACTTAAACTGTCCAAACAGATCTATGTTCACATACGTAGTACTCAAAAAGCAAATCTAAATTTTTTTACATATTTTCAAATATAACAAAAAAAACGTAGATCAGAGTTTTTTACACGTTTTCAAATGTAAAAAAACAAAAAGAAGACCTACATTTTTTTACATACAGTAATTTCAAATGTTGAAAAAACGTAGATCTACGTTTGGACAGTTTAAGGGTTAAATATTTTACAGAGATGTTTGCAAATATTTATTCACTATATATTCTTCATTGAAGGATATGGTGTTGGTATATGATAGTTCATTAGAATAATAGATGGCAATACCTCCCCCAGTTTGTTCTGGCCTGCAGTTATGGATTGCCATGTATCCTGGTAGTGTGTAGATGTACAGTGGTCCCCCACTTTTTGTAGTTCCCGGCAATCGTAAAATTCGCCAATCATAGGGGTATTTTCGTATAAACATGGACTCGCTTTTCATAGGTTGACTCGTGAGTCGTAGTTCGTCCGGGACGCGTACCCACGGCATGAGCCAGGGCGGCAGCCAGTCTGGCATTGTTTACCAGTGAGCAAAGGTCCCCTCACGTGCTCCAGTGAAATATTTCATAATATTCCATTTATTTTAGTGCTTGCAAGTACTAAATAAGCTACCATGGCTCCAAAGAAAGCTCCTAGTGCCAAGCCTGTGGTAAAGAAGGTGAGAAATACGATTGAATTTAAGAAAACCATCATTGAACAATATGAAAGTGGTACAAGTGTGGCCGAACTGTCCAGGATGTACAGTATAAGAAACCCTACACAACCTTATGTTCCATAGTGGCCAAGAAAAATGAAATAAAGGATTCTGTTGTTGCAAAGGGAGTAACTATGCTGACAAAAATGAGATCACCAGTACTGGAAGAGGTTGAGAAGTTATTATTGGTGTGGATAAATGAGAAACAATTAGCAGGAGATACTCTTATGACTTCGTTTATTTGTGAAAAGGCTAGGCAGTTGCATGTAGATTTGGTAAAGAAATTGCCTGCAAATAGTGGTGAAGTGAGTGAATTTAAGGCCAGCAAAGGCTGGTTTGAGAAATTTAAGAACCGTACTGGCATACACAGTGTGGTAAGGCATGGTGAGGCTGCCAGTTCGGACCACAAGGCGGCTGAAAAATATGTGCATGAATTCCAGGAGTACATAGAGGCTGAAGGACTGAAACCTGAACAAGTGTTCAGTTGTGACGAAACAGGCCTCTTTTGGAAGAAAATGCCAAAGAGGACCTTCATTACACAAGAGGAAAAGGCAATGCCAGGACACAAGCCTATGAAAGACAGGCTGATGCTAATGTTCTGTGCTAATGCTAGTGGGGATTTCAAAGTGAAGCCATTACTAGTGTACCATTCTGAAAATCCCAGAGTGTTCAGGAAAAACAATGTTATGAAGAGTAAATTGTGTGTGTTTTGGAAATCTAATAGTAAGGCATGGGTCACGAGGGAAATTTTCGTCGAGTGGTTCAATGAAGTGTTTGGCCCTAGTGTGAAGGAGTATCTCTTGGAAAAGAAATGGGATCTCAAGTGCCTGCTAGTAATGGACAATGCACCTGCTCATCCTCCAAACTTGAATGACCTAATTTTCGAGGAGTTTGGGTTCATCACAGTAAAGTTCTTGCCCCCGAATACCACTCCTCTCCTCCAACCCATGGACCAGCAGGTTATTGCAAACTTTAAAAAACTCTATACAAAAGCAATGTTTCACAGGTGCTTGACTGTGACCACAGACACTCACTTGACCCTAAGGGAATTTTGGAGAGAACACTTCAGCATCCTCCACTGCATAACCCTTATAGGTATGGCTTATGAGGGAGTGACTACCAGGACTTTGAACTCTGCCTGGAGAAAATTGTGGCCAGATTGTGTCGACAAGAGGGATTTTGAAGAATTTGGGACTGACCCTAATGAGCCTATGTCTGTTGTAAAATCAATTGTAGCACTGGGGAGTTCCATGGGGTTGGATGTGAGTTTGGAGGATGTGGAAGAATTGGTGGAAGACCACAATGAAGAGCTCACCACTGAGGAGCTGCAAGAGCTTCAGCAGGAAGAACAACACATCGCAGCTCAGAATCTTGCTGCAGAGGAGGAGGAAGAGAGATGGAAGAAGGTGCCTTCTTCAGAAATTAAAGAGATTTTTACTATGTGGGGTAAGATGGAAAGCTTTATGGAGAAACATCACCCTAACAAGGTTGTTGCAAGCCAGGTTGGCAACATGTACAGTGACAAAGTCTTGGGCCATTTTAGGGAAGTGTTAAAGAGACGCCAGAAACAGAGCTCTCTCCACAGTTATTTTGTGAGACAGGACTCCAGTGATTCTCAAGGTGGTCCTAGTGGCATTAAGAAACAGAGAAGAGAAGCAACCCCAGAAAAGCAAATGGTACCTGAGGTGTTGATGGAAGAGGATTCCCCTTTCAAACTATAAACAATCCACTCTCTCTCCTTTCCAGTCTCCCATACACTAATAAGAATCTCCAATAAAGGTAAGTGTTATGCTGTTAATGTTTCATTCATCATTTCCCATTGTATTGTTTATGTACTACATGTATATTTCATGTTAAAAAATTTTTTGTTTTAATACTTCTGGGTGTCAGGAACGGATTAATTGTATTTACATTATTTCTAATGGGGAAAATTGATTCGTAAATCATAAATTTCGTTTATAGTAATGGCTCCAGGGACGGATTAATTACGAACAACGAGGGACCACTGTATATTGTGTCTTGATTAAGCCATAGTTCAGTAAGAATAATACACAAGAAGTTTGTCTTACCCTTTGAGGGTTGAGACCCCTGATCCTTAACCCCTTGACTGTCGCAACCCCCAATCCTGAGGTGTCTCCTGGTGGTGCAAAATTTAAAAAAAAAATTATTTTTTCTTATGAAATGATAGAGAATCTTTTCCCGATTGTAATGATACCAAAAAAACGAAATTTGATGGAAAACTAACGGAATTATGCTCTCGCGAAGTTAGCGACCTCGGCGATATTTACAAATCGGCGATTTCGCCCACTTTGAGCCCTATTTTTGGCTAATTCTGTTGTTCCTATTGACCAAACTCATAGCTATTTTTTTAGAACTCCATTTTTTCTATCGATTGAGTACAAGAAACTGCCCATTTACCGATTTCAACTACCCAATAATGTGGTCAGAATTTTGCAATTTGGCCAGTTTCACGAAAATTAAAAAATATGACAATTTCAAAATAAGGTCGAGAACGAACAATGCAGACATTCCTGGCTCTAAAATAACATATTCTTTGTTCATCAGTCATGTCTCCAGGCTCCTCTGATATTACTCTTGCTTTCTATTATGAATTTTTATTCAAACAAAATATAGAAGACTTACTATTATGCAGACTACTGCAATACTGTAATAACTGTATAAATAACATCAACCCATTCATGACTGCATATTAGAATGGCTAGTTGGACATTTATTGGACAATGACACCATTTGTTTACTTTTGAACATCGGCAAAAATCAAACATTTCCCCTACTTTGAGCTCCATTTCAAGGTTTTTTTAATAGTAAAATCAATCAAAATCACCTCTATTTCTATAATATGTTTTCCATTCTATCAAATGAGACCAAGAAAACGAGAATACAACCATAAATACTATACGAAAATAGACCACAAAGTCGGCATTTTAATTAAAAAAAAAAGTCGGAGTTTTTTTTTCTCATTATGCACTGCGTGCTCCAGGATTTTTTTTATATGGTGCACACTGACCACACAGACCCATTCTCTCACATGTGGGCCTACCAGCTTTCTCCTGCTTGATTTGAAGCCGCTAGAATTTATGGGTATATATACGTCAAACACGGTACCTCGTAAGACGTATATATACGGCCGCGACAGTCAAAGGGTTAACTCATTCTCAGGGTTGAAAAATTTAAAAAAAAAAAATTTTTTTCTTGTGAAATGATAGAGAATCTTTTCCCAATGGTAATGACACCAAAAGTACAAAATTTGATGGAAAACTTATGAAATTATGCTCTCGCGAAGTTAGTGATATCGGCGATATTTATGCATCGGCAATTTCTCCCACTTTGAGTCCTATTTTTGGCCAGTTTCATCGTTCCAGCCAAATAAAATCATAGCTATTTTGCTAGAAATCCATTTGTTCTATCGACTGAGTACAAGAAACCGCCCATTTACCGATTTCAACTACCCAATATTTTGGTTAGAAATTGGCAATTTGGCCAATGTCAACTAAATTTCAAAAGATGCCAATTTCAAAATAGTGTCCAGAATAAATAAGACAGACATTTCTGGCACTAAAATAGCATTTTCTCTGTTCATTAGTCACATCTCCAGGCCCCTCTTGCTTTCCATTTTGAATTTTTATTCTCGCAAAAAAATAGAAGATTTACTGTTATGCAGACTACTGCATTATTGTAAAAATATTATAAATAATATCAGCACACTTGTGAAAAAATATTAGACTCACCAGTTGACATGTATTGGACGGTGACATGATTTGTTTACTCTTCAACATTGGCAAAAATCGAACATTTCCGTTATTTTGAGCTCAATTTCAAGGTACTTTTCATTGTGAAACCAATTAAAATCATCTCTATTTCTGTAATATATCTTCCATTCTATCAAATGAGACCAAGAAAATAAGAATACAACCATAAATACCATATGAAAATACACTGCAAAGTCAGTTTTTAAACCAAAAACATGGTCAGTTTTTTTTTTTTCTCATTATGTACTGCGTGCTGCAGGACTTTCTTTTATACTGCACACACACTGACCACTCAGACCCATTCTCTCATATATAGGCCTACCAGCTATCTCCCACAAGATTGGAAGCTGCTAGAATTTTGCCATAGTATTACGGGACCGACAGTGGAAAGGTTAATTTGCATAACTTATATATTGCAGAAAACAGTAAATAAGTAAAATACATATACAATACACTCATTACTTACCTTAAAATATTTGTAGTCTTAATGTAAGATGAGAGGTGAGTATTTATTGCAGAAAGAGGAAGAAGAACAAAGAATGGAAAAAGTACAAAAGAAGTTCATTATAAAGGGGTTAGTGATGTGTCTCAGCATCAAGGAATCTCCAAAATTACATATTTCATATATAAATTTGTACTTTATTGTGCACCCCATAGTACAAGACAGAAGTGCAGCAACACTCGGAAGAGGAAAACAAGAGGAAAATGGAAGAAGTACAAAAAAGGAGTTCACCATAATGGGGTTAGTTGGTGTGTTTTTCTGTGTGTTTACATTTCTCTACGTCTCTCACAGCATCTTAAGAAATGATTGAACTCGGTTAACAAGGCATGTTGATGGTGTTAATGATAATAATTAATAATAACAACAATCGCTCTGGAGTGCTTTAAATGTCAGCTATCAAACCTACACGAAATACGTAAATGACATTCAAAGCACTCTAAAGTGATTATTATTATTTATTTATTTTATTTTATTTATTTATTAACACATTGACCATATCCCACCAAGGCAGGGTGGCCCCAAAAATAAAATCTTTCACTGTATCATGTTCAAATTAATAAATAAAAAATATTATTTTTATTATCATACTGGCTGATTCCCACCAAGGCAGGGTGGCCCGAAAAAGAAAAACTTTCACCATCATTCACTCCATCACTGTCTTGCCAGAAGGGTGCTTTACACTACAGTTTTTAAACTGCAACATTAACACCCCTCCTTCAGAGTGCAGGCACTGTACTTCCCATCTCCAGGACTCAAGTCCGGCCTGCCGGTTTCCCTGAACCCCTTCATAAATGTTACTTTGCTCACACTCCAACAGCACGTCAGGTATTAAAAACCATTTGTCTCCATTCACTCCATCACTGTCTTGCCAGAGGCACGCTTACACTACAGTTATAAAACCAACATTAACACCCCTCCTTCAGAGTGCAGACACTGTACTTCCCATCTCCAGGACTCAAGTCCAGCCTGCTGGTTTCCCTGAATCTCTTCATAAATGTTACCTTGCTCACTCTCCAACAGCACATCAAGTCCTAAAAGCCATTTGTCTCCATTTGCTCATATCTAACACGCTCATGCATGCTTGCTGGAAGTCCAAGCCCCTCACACAAAACCTCCTTTAACCCCTCCCTCCAACCTTTCCTAGACAACCCCTACCCCACCTTCCCTCCACTACAGATTTGTACACTCCTTTGTACAGATTTGTTCATTCCTCTCTACATGTCCAAACCATCTCATCCCTCTGGATAATAGTTTTGGTAATCCCGCACCTCCTTCTAATTTCCAAACTACAAATTCTCTGCATTATATTCATACCACACATTGCCTTCAGACACGACGCTTCCATTGCCTCCAGCCTTCTCCTTGTTGTAACATTCACCACCCACGTTTCACACCCATATTATTATTATTATTACCATTGACATACCTTGTTCACCGAGTTTAATCATTTTTTAAGATGCCATGAGAGACGCCAGATGAACACACCAGCTAACCCTTTCTGTGAACTTCTTCTGTACTTGTTGTATTTTCCTCTTGTTTTTCCTCTTCCAAGCATTGCTGCACTTCTATCTTGTACTAAAGGGTGTACAATGAAGTATAAATTTGTACAAATATGTAGTCTTGGAGACTGTAAAAGCTAGTGTACTGAGTGGCTGTAGAAAGGAGATTGAAATGTTTGACGCTGAGACGCCGTGCTGCCCGTTTCCATGACCCAAGCTCTCATACGGCACACAATACTGACTCATCAGAGAGCCCTTCGTAACTCCAAGTTGTCGGTAAGTGAGGAGAGACTGTATTCTCCTGTGTATGGGTTGTTAGTATATTGTTACCAATTTGTCTTTGCAGAAAAGGAAAGGTAGCAGCTACAAGAACTCTGGTGAGGTGGTACTTAACAAAGTGCATATTCGTCAAGTCTTCTCCTTCCTCGACTACATCAAGGGTGGCATGGAGATAAATGCCTTTATTGGTATCGACTTTACAGGTTGGTAACTTGACTTTACAGGTTGGTAACCTGACTTTACAGGTTTGTAACTTCAGTTATAAAATTTTTCATCAACATTGACTTAGGTTGATGACTTATGTTGTGACTTTCAGTATACAGTGGACCCCCGGTTAACGAACTTTTTTCATTCCAGTAGTATGTTCAGGTGCCAGTACTGACCGAATTTGTTCCCATAAGGAATATTGCGAAGTAGATTAGTCCATTTCAGACCCCCAAACATACACGTACAAACGCACTTACATAAATATACTTACATAATTGGTCGCATTTGGAGGTGATCGTTAAGCGGGGGTCCACTGTATTTCTTTCTCATATCATTTTAACGAATTACAAAACACAGTTGTGATAGTTTTCCTGAAAATTGGATATTGAGTCACGTCTCTTACAAAGTTCCTCTCTATGGAACCATTTTTCCTTATTGTGATTGAACTACCACATCAATAATTCAGAAGCACATGCCATGACGGCCCTTTCATGAGCTGTTCAATATTTTTACATCCTCGTTAGTCGCTGTTAGAGTTTTTATATACGCTTGACCCTTGGAAGGTGCCAGGAGGCTGGTGAGCACTCTTTATCCAGGGTATTGGAGCTCTTCTTCCCTCCCTTGTATCATGCCTGATTACCTCTCGTTCCCAGGCACTGTGTGGCTCTTACAGGTTTACAGCTTTCCCCTTGAGTGTATTCAGTTTGGATATCCTATTGTATTCTACATTAGATACATCATGAAACAAGGTATTACATTTTGACATGTATCATAATGGTGGCTCAGTTGGTAGCCTCCTCAGCTCACACACTAAAGGACCTGGGATTGATCCCCAGCATGAGTGAATCCTTGGTCATATTTCCTTACACCTGCTGTCCCTGTTCACCCAGAAGTAGGTACATGGGTGTTAGTTGACTGGTGTGGGTCACATACATACAATCACTTAGTGTTCACAATCATTCAGTGTTCACAATCATTCAGTGTTCACAATCATTCAGTGTTCACAATCATTCAGTGTTCACAATCATTCAGTGTTCACAATCATTCAGTGTTCACAATCATTCAGTGTTCACAATCATTCAGTGTTCACAATCATTCAGTGTTCACAATCATTCACTGTTCACAATCATTCAGTGTTCACAATCATTCAGTATGTGTCTTGCTAATATTTTACGAAGTTGAGAGTTGAGGTTGACCTCTGACCTGCTACATGCTGCTCACAACTTACTTCAGAGTGCAGCCACTCTACCTCCAGGGATTATGTCTGGCTAACTGAGGTTTCCCTGAATTCCTTCATGAATGTCACTTTGCTCACACTCCAAAAGTACATCAAATCCTAAAAGTAATTTGTCTTCACTCTGAACTAATAGGCTTACTCATGCCTACTGTATACTCAGGCAGGTGCTTCTTAAACCTTAACCTAGTACCTTCACACCATCCTCCAGTACCTTCACACCATCCTCCAGTGCCTTCACACCATCCTTCAGTACCTTCACACCATCCTTCAGTATCTTCACACTATCCTTCAGTACCTTCACACCATCCTTCAGTACCTTCACACCATCCTCCAGTACCTTCACACCATCCTCCAGTACCTTCACACCATCCTTCAGTACCTTCACACCATCCTCCAGTACCTTCATACCATCCTTCAGTACCTTCACACCATCCTTCAGTACCTTCACACCATCCTCCAGTACCTTCACACCATTCTTCAGTACCTTCACACCATCCTTCAGTACCTTCACACAATCCTCCAGTACCTTCACACAATCCTCCAGTACCTTCACACAATCCTCCAGTATCTTCTCACCATCCTCCAGTACCTTCACACCATCCTCCAGTACCTTCACACCATCCTCCAGTACCTTCACACCATTCTTCAGTACCTCTGCACCATCCTCCAGTACCTTCACACCATCCTCCAGTACCTTCACACCATCCTTCAGTACCTTCACACCATCCTTCAGTACCT